>NC_053112.1:8506902-8604402 GCF_010015445.1 Perca fluviatilis | reverse complement strand
TAAAGTTTTAAAAAAGACATCATTAAATATGGGCATTATAAGGGAATAGCTGCAACCAACTGCAAAACTTGATCAACATAAACACTTTTGTTCACCTGATAATAAAACGACTAACTCATTGTTACCTTTGTTGGCAGCTAGACTTAAGACTTAATGTTTGTGAACGTGAATGCTTCCTGTCTCATCTGCAAGCAGGAAGCTGACCGTCTCCAGCAGCATCACTCTGCTAACTGCAGGGCAGAGCAGAGCAGCGTGCTTGGTGCGAGGGAGAAAAGAGGAAACAGTCCATTATGTGTAGAATCAGACACCACAGACTTGTACGATCGGATCCATCTCATGGTGTTTATGTTATTGCAAGTAGACTGTGTGTGTTCCTCACTGGAGCTGGAGTCAATTACTTTTTCTTTAGTGCTAGTAAAAACATATTGAAAACCAGGATAACGTTTCAGGAATACTTTGTCGTGAGTCTGAACATAAGCCCTTTTTTTTCTAAGTCCCTGAAAGGGATAAAAGCTTTTGAAACTAACAGCAGCAGTATTTTGTATTTCACCGGCCGTTCTAGTTCTGTGTTGCCCCCTGTGACCTTCTTTCCAGCACTCTGGAGAAAAGTTTTTTTTTACAAAAATTGTGTGTGTGTGTGTGTGTGTTTCTGTGTCAGAGGTGTGATCCGTGTAGATGTCAACATTCAAGACATCGACTTGGACCAGTGTGCAACAGGAGACGGCTGGTTTGCCGATACTCACCAGTGCAACCGCACCACCATGGAGGTAAACGCAGCGATACAAGGACCAGAGAAAAACTAGAATAGAAAAATTTTAACTTCTCTACTTTTGTATTTCATCTATTTAGCATCAAACTGCCCAATTACAGAGGAACCGAATGATTGGGAATAAAAGGGACAAATAGCTTGTTTATTTTCCTCTGCAAAGGGATTGTGTTTTCAGTTGTTTGTTTGTTTGTTAGTTTGTATAGTCAGATATCTCGAAAACTATTTAACAGATATCAATGAAATTGGATGGAAAGTTATAGCCTGACAAGCCAGACCCACATCAAAATGTTGGGTCTGGGAACTCACCGTTGGCAGAGCTCAATCCGAGGGGCGGGATAAACGGTTGTCTCTTAAATTCCCTCTGCACGCAATAGGATAGCGCTACGACCAGGCAGAGCAACGCTGGCTGATAGATTAAACTTTTGCCGTATCCAGTCGGCAAAACTCTGACTACAAGTTCTAAGTTCTTTGTTCTTTTCTCAAAGCGAAGCTGAACTCCAAGTCTTCCAGAGTCGCGGCCAAAGCCGATTCCAAAGACCGCTAGTTATTTAGTTAGCCAGCAGCAGCAGCCATCTTCTTTGTTTTCAAGTATCAGGGAATTCACGCAGAACCGTCGCAACTCTGCCGTCATTATGTTAAGCCCGCCCACCGACTCTATACACGATGTGATTGGCCTGACCAGAATTTGTTTTTTCCAGCTCGCAAGCCAACGGAGAGTTGCTAGACAGTCCTTGGCTGCAAATTACATTTGCTGCCGCTAGGGTGCGTCTAGATTTCTAGGCTAGGAAAGTTAGGCAACTGTCTGGGAAACAAGTGGTCATTTTTGTTGCAGATATGGATCCAACAGCACCACTATGTAGCCATTTATAGACAGCTTTACATTTTTAGCAATGCTAGCGACCGCGGCTATAGTAATGTCCATCCGTATACCACTGACAGTACATTCCTATAACATTTGGTACACATATTGAAGGTGTCAAGAAGGTAAATACTAATGATTTTGGTGATTGCCTGACTTCTCCTCCAGCGCCTCCAGCAAGTCAAGTAAAATATCTCAACAAATTGCCATTAAATTGGGTGCAGACATTAATGTTCCCCAGGGATACAAATTTTAATATATTTGATGATCAACTGACTTTCTCTCCGGTGCAATACCTGCAAAACTATAAGACATTCCCATCCGCCTCAGCTATAATATGTGTTTGAGGCTAATTAGCAACTGCTAGCATGCTAACACACTAAACTAAAATGGCGAGCATGACCAGCTAAACATTGAGACTGTCCTCCCCCGGAGAATGCTCCCATCGGTCGTTTGTGCAAGCGGTAAATTACAACTTATATTTACATTTATAGTGGCGGCGGCTTCTAGTGGCTATAGTGATTATGATGGGAGCAAAGCAGCAAGTAAAGTGACAAAGTATAAGAGCGCCAATTTTCCACGTAAGCAGGCAGGCTGGGGTGGTCGATCGGTCAAACAAACACAGGACTTTCACCTACGAGGCAGGGTTCATGTCCCATTTTAAAGGTCCCATGGCATGAAAATGTCACTTTCTGAGGTTTTTTAACATTAATATGAGTTCCCCCAGCCTGCCTATGGTCCCCCAGTGGCTAGAAATGGTGATAGGTGTAAACAGAGCCCTGGGTATCCTGCTCTGCCTTTGAGAAAATGAAAGCTCAGATGGGCCGATCTGGAATCTTCTCCTTATGAGGTCATAAGGAGCAAGGTTACCTCCCCTTTCTCTGCTTTGCCCGCCCAGAGAATTTGGCCCACCCATGAGAGAGAGACATCATGGCTTTCAAATGAGCAAAGTGGCAGTTGGTCAAGGCCACACCCCTTGCCCCCCCCCTCTCCTCCTCAATAGCATTTAAAGCTACAGACAGAAATGGCACATCCTAAGGAAAGCTCGTTGTGGGACTGGCTCTAGTGGCTGTAATTCTGCACCAAGGCTGAATTTCGGGAAAGAGACTTCAGATACAGTATTAGGGGACCACTAAGGTCTATATAAAAGAGACTTCAGATACAGTATTAGGGGACCACTAAGGTCTATATAAAAGAGACTTCAGATACAGTATTAGAGGACCACTAAGGTCTATATAAAAGAGACTTCAGATACAGTATTAGGGGACCACTAAGGTCTATATAAAAGAGACTTCAGATACAGTATTAGAGGACCACTAAGGTCTATATAAAAGAGACTTCAGATACAGTATTAGGGGACCATTAAGGCCTATATAAAAGAGACTTCAGATACAGTATTAGAGGACCACTAAGGTCTATATAAAAGAGACTTCAGATACAGTATTAGGGGACCACTAAGGTCTATATAAAAGAGACTTCAGATACAGTATTAGGGGACCACTAAGGTCTATATAAAGAGACTTCAGATACAGTATTAGGGGACCACTAAGGTCTATATAAAAGAGACTTCAGATACAGTATTAGGGGACCACTAAGGTCTATATAAAAGAGACTTCAGATACAGTATTAGGGGACCACTAAGGTCTATATAAAAGAGACTTCAGATACAGTATTAGGGGACCACTAAGGTCTATATAAAAGAGACTTCAGATACAGTATTAGAGGACCACTAAGGTCTATATAAAAGAGACTTCAGATACAGTATTAGGGGACCACTAAGGTCTATATAAAAGAGACTTCAGATACAGTATTAGGGGACCACTAAGGTCTATATAAAAGAGACTTCAGATACAGTATTAGGGGACCACTAAGGTCTATATAAAAGAGACTTCAGATACAGTATTAGAGGACCACTAAGGTCTATATAAAAGAGACTTCAGATACAGTATTAGGGGACCACTAAGGTCTATATAAAAGAGACTTCAGATACAGTATTAGGGGACCATTAAGGCCTATATAAAACAGACTTCAGATACAGTATTAGGGGACCATTAAGGCCTATATAAAACAGACTTCAGATACAGTATTAGGGGACCATTAAGACCTATATAAAACAGACTTCAGATACAGTATTAGGGGACCATTAAGACCTATATAAAACAGACTTCAGATACAGTATTAGGGGACCATTAAGGCCTATATAAAAGAGACTTCAGATACAGTATTAGAGGACCACTAAGGTCTATATAAAAGAGACTTCAGATACAGTATTAGGGGACCACTAAGGTCTATATAAAAGAGACTTCAGATACAGTATTAGGGGACCACTAAGGTCTATATAAAAGAGACTTCAGATACAGTATTAGGGGACCACTAAGGTCTATATAAAAGAGACTTCAGATACAGTATTAGGGGACCACTAAGGTCTATATAAAAGAGACTTCAGATACAGTATTAGGGGACCACTAAGGTCTATATAAAAGAGACTTCAGATACAGTATTAGGGGACCACTAAGGTCTATATAAAAGAGACTTCAGATACAGTATTAGAGGACCACTAAGGTCTATATAAAAGAGACTTCAGATACAGTATTAGGGGACCACTAAGGTCTATATAAAAGAGACTTCAGATACAGTATTAGAGGACCACTAAGGTCTATATAAAAGAGACTTCAGATACAGTATTAGGGGACCACTAAGGTCTATATAAAAGAGACTTCAGATACAGTATTAGGGGACCACTAAGGTCTATATAAAAGAGACTTCAGATACAGTATTAGAGGACCACTAAGGTCTATATAAAAGAGACTTCAGATACAGTATTAGGGGACCACTAAGGTCTATATAAAAGAGACTTCAGATACAGTATTAGGGGACCATTAAGGCCTATATAAAACAGACTTCAGATACAGTATTAGGGGACCATTAAGACCTATATAAAACAGACTTCAGATACAGTATTAGGGGACCATTAAGACCTATATAAAACAGACTTCAGATACAGTATTAGGGGACCATTAAGGCCTATATAAAAGAGACTTCAGATACAGTATTAGGGGACCACTAAGGTCTATATAAAAGAGACTTCAGATACAGTATTAGGGGACCACTAAGGTCTATATAAAAGAGACTTCAGATACAGTATTAGAGGACCACTAAGGTCTATATAAAAGAGACTTCAGATACAGTATTAGGGGACCACTAAGGTCTATATAAAAGAGACTTCAGATACAGTATTAGGGGACCATTAAGGCCTATATAAAACAGACTTCAGATACAGTATTAGGGGACCATTAAGGCCTATATAAAACAGACTTCAGATACAGTATTAGGGGACCATTAAGACCTATATAAAACAGACTTCAGATACAGTATTAGGGGACCATTAAGACCTATATAAAAGCATCCAAAAAGCAGCATGTCATAGGACCTTTAAAGTAAACGGCCTGTTTTTTTTACTTTACAGAACAAACAGAGCTAGGTCACGTTCAGCGTCACGTGCGTAGCCTAACTGGAAGTGAAGTTACTTCTAATTTTAACACACCACCATGTTTTTCCAAACTTAACAAAGTAGTTTTGGTGCCTAATCCTAAACGAACTGCGACCATGCGACGTTAGCAATGTGTGAAAATATGCTGGCTATATATATATACGCTAAAAGTATTGTTTATTTACATGGAGTCTGGTGAATTTGGTGTAGTGATGTTGGAGCTGTACGTTCATGTTAAACAAAAATTACAATTTTAGCAAAAAAAAAGGTCTATCTCTGTAGGGATCCTTTCCATAATGTATCTCAATTAAAAAAAATGTTGTTACCATCAGTCACTTGGACACAAAAACATGGCAAAAGGGTCCAGGTTGGAAAATACCAAATTTGTATTTTAAGTATCTGAATACTTCCTCCACCACTGCACCACATCTCAAATGTAGGCAAGCTGTTTAAAACTCATGTTTCAGAGTTTTAGTTACATCGCACAAATGCACTCTAAAACTGTTTCCGACCTCTGAACATGGTTTAATCTCTTAACGTTGCTGCTCATTACTTTGTGTTTTTTGTTTATTTTACTCACACTTTTACTCTTCTATCCACTCCACCTCCACCCGTCTTGTAGTTTTCCCTTTTCCCTGCCGGCCCGTCTGTGCGGACCCAATCCCCTTCCTCTCATCTCAGCCGTCTATTTAAAGATGGATGCGCTGGGTGGCGGGCTGCAGGATGATCTGATGGATTACGGCGATAATCCATCCCCGCTGACATACTTCTCTTTTATGCACCACGCTCACAGAGGTCTGAAACACAAGACAAGAACAGTCCTAAAAATCCCCAAATCCACATGGCACCCTTTGTCCCCGTCCTGTCCCACCTGGCTTAGAGGGATCAAACATTTGGCTGAGCAGAGCGTACTGGGTCACCAGCTTTATTGCATCCCGCTTGGTTCTGTCCTATCAAATTTTTTGGCGTCTTATCTCTTATTATCTCGTCACATATATTGTTCCATCTCATTACATGTCATTTAGCTGACGCTTTTATCCAAAGCGACTTCCAATTGCTATATATGTCAGAGGCCGCACGCCTCTGGAGCAACTAGGGGTTGAGTTTCTTGCTCAGGGACACATTGGTTGATATATCGCAGTGGGAATCGAACTCAGATCTCCCACGCCAAAGGCGTGGGTCATATCCACTGCGCCATCACCACCACTCATCTCATCTCTCATTTTGTTTCATTGTCTCTCCTTGCGTTTCATTCAGGCTGTTCTTATGAACCATTCGTACATTTTGCTACGAAAAGTAATGCATGGAATTCGTATGTACGCATGTAAAGATCTGCGTAGGGGGAGGTCGGGTGGATGGATGGGTCCTAACCCACAGGGCTTTCAAGCTTTCATGTGCCGGAAATGTTAAGGGGAAAACACAAGACTTTCACCCAGGAAACAGGTGTTTGTGTCCCAGGAGTACTACTACTTAAGGGGACCAGTTGTTTCGGCGCAAAAATTTAACTTTCGTCACCTTTTGTTGGCTAAACTTAACTGCAACATCCGCAGAAAATAACGCGACCTCACAGTGCTCTGTACCCGGCTAACAGTTTGATGTTGGTTGGATTTTTTTTTTCCCGAAAGATCCTGATGCTAAATCATGCACATTGTTTTATATTGGCTGACTTGAGCCTTGTACAAGTTTCCTCGAACACCGATGTATACAAGCGGCAGCCATAAAGCGGTAAAGCATTCAAACATTTAGACACGACAGATGACTGAATCCACCGATGTACTACAACTATGTGACCACGGAGAGAATTAAGTTGACGACTCTATTTAATCCATATCACATTAATGTTCAGCCCGTGCCATTAAGTCTTTGAGCATCTGATAAGGGGGTTGTGGGTTATATATGCAAGGCCAGTGTGTGTGTGTGTGTGTGTGTGTGCACGTGTGTGTGTGTGTGTGTGTGTCTGTTTCTGTGTGTTTCTGTGTGTACACTTGGGAACAGGATTTCTCTAGAAAAGGATAATGCTCTCAGTAGAAGCATTATGTATCCATTTAGCTTTTAACTTAGATTAACACACAGAGCACCCAAGTGTTTGTTTTTGTCTGTCTCTATCCCGACCGGCTAAATTGAAGCTAGGTTTAGAGGGAAATAAGCAGAGAGGGTAATGTCTTTGACCCCTTTTATTAACCTATATTCATTCAGGTACTGTTTTCTTCACAGCAGGAAAGCGGCTCTTCCCTAACAGCTACTCCTTCTTGTAGTCCATATTCAAATAAAATGTCTGCACTTACACTTACACTTAATAAAGTCACAACATTGAATCCAACAGTAAAATGACATCAAAATCTTGCATACTTTTTACTTTTATGTTAGTCTTATGTTGTTGGACGCATGTTACTTTAGGTTACTTCAATATGAGGTTCCTTAATCTAGCGGCACATTAAAGTTTCAGTTGGTAACTTGATTAACAAATGACATTTTGTTATACGGTATTTGCTCAAACTGCCTCTACATCCTGACAGAATGGGTTTGTGTGATATTGTCAGTGGTGGAATGTAACCAAGTACATTTACTGAAGTACTTAAGTGCAAACTAGAGGTACTTTTACTTTACCTGAGTCTTTACTTTTCGTACCACTTTCTACTTTTACTCCGCTACATCTCAGAGAGAAATATTGTACTTTTTACTCCACTACATTCATCTGGCAGCTTCAGTTACTAGTTACTTTACACATTAAGATTTTTGCACACAAAACACAGGTAGTTTATAAAATATGATGTTTATATTATAAATTAAACTACCCAACAATATAGTGACCTCCAATTACAGCTGAAATGTTTAGCAAACTGTTTGGATCTTTTCCAGTTTCTAAAATGTGAGGATTTTTCTAAATTGAGTACTGTTACTTTTAATACTTTAAGTACATGTTCCTGATGATACGTACATACTTTTACTTAAGTAACATTTTCAATGCAGGACTTTTACTTGTAACAGAGTCTTTTTACAGTGTGGCATTAGTACAGTTTTACTGAAGGATCTGAATACTTCTTCCACTGCTGGATATCGTTAAAAAATGTATGCACAACAATTCATATATCATACGAAATTGAATAATTTAATAAGTTTAGTCACATGACAGTTAAATTTAGCCGACAAAAGGTGACTGTGAGCCAGGTACAGAGAGCTGTGAGGTCACGGCCTTTTCAGAGGCCGTTACAGTTGATGTCACCGTTCTGCGGCGACAACAGTTAAGTTTTAGGCGCCAAAACAACTAGTTAAAGGTATAGTGCGTACCTCTGTCACCCCCATGAGGAATTCTAAGTAATGACAACAACACTGTTGTTGCATCCCAACCCAGTCTCACGGCAGTTCGTGAAATGGTCACGTTGATTTAATCTACTGATTTGTGTACACGGACACGTTTATCCCGTTTTTTTCGTGATGGTCAGCACGTTTTGGTCAGCAAAATCCACGTAGGGAGGTTGGTCGGGGTGGAGGATGGGTCAAACAACACAGGACTTTCACCCAGGAGACCGGGGATCGTGTCCCGTGTGTCATGTTTCCTAAACCCAACTGTCCCATTCTTCTTTACCTAAACCCAACAGTACCGTTCTTCTTTACCTAAACCCAACTGTCCCGTTCTTCTTTTCCTAAACCCAACTGTCCCGTTCTTCTTTATCTAAACCCAACTGTCCCGTTCTTCTTTACCTAAACCCAACTGTCCCGTTCTTCTTTTCCTAAACCCAACTGTCCCGTTCTTCTTTATCTAAACCCAACTGTCCCGTTCTTCTTTATCTAAACCCAACTGTCCCGTTCTTCTTTTCCTAAACCCAACTGTCCCGTTCTTCTTTACCTAAACCCAACTGTCCCGTTCTTCTTTATCTAAACCCAACTGTCCCGTTCTTCTTTACCTAAACTTAACTGTCCCGTTCTTCTTTTCCTAAACCCAACTGTCCCGTTCTTCTTTACCTAAACCCAACTGTCCCGTTCTTCTTTATCTAAACCCAACTGTCCCGTTCTTCTTTTCCTAAACCCAACTGTCCCGTTCTTCTTTATCTAAACCCAACTGTCCCGTTCTTCTTTTCCTAAACCCAACTGTCCCGTTCTTCTTTATCTAAACCCAACTGTCCCGTTCTTCTTTATCTAAACCCAACTGTCCCGTTCTTCTTTTTCCTAAACCCAACTGTCCCGTTCTTCTTTACCTAAACCCAACTGTCCCGTTCTTCTTTTCCCTCAACCCAACTGTCCCGTTCTTCTTTACCTAAACACAACTGTCCCGTTCTTCTTTTCCTAAACCCAACTGTCCCGTTCTTCTTTACCTAAACACAACTGTCCCGTTCTTCTTTTCCTAAACCCAACTGTCCCGTTCTTCTTTTCCTAAACCCAACTGTCCCGTTCTTCTTTACCTAAACACAACTGTCCCGTTCTTCTTTATCTAAACCCAACTGTCCCGTTCTTCTTTACCTAAACACAACTGTCCCGTTCTTCTTTTCCTAAACCCAACTGTCCCGTTCTTCTTTTCCTAAACCCAACTGTCCCGTTCTTCTTTTCCTAAACCCAACTGTCCTGCTTCTTTTTCCTAAAACCCAACTGTCCCGTTCTTCTTTACCTAAACACAACTGTCCCGTTCTTCTTTATCTAAACCCAACTGTCCCGTTCTTCTTTATCTAAACCCAACTGTCCCGTTCTTCTTTATCTAAACCCAACTGTCCCGTTCTTCTTTTCCTAAACTTAACCGTACCGTTCTTCTTTTCCTAAACCCAACTGTCCCGTGTCCCGTTCTTCTTTATCTAAACCCAACTGTCCCGATCTTCTTTATCTAAACCCAACTGTCCCGTTCTTCTTTATCTAAACCCAACTGTCCCGTTCTTCTTTATCTAAACCCAACTGTCCCGTTCTTCTTTATCTAAACCCAACTGTCCTGTTCTTCTTTATCTAAACCCAACTGTCCCGATCTTCTTTATCTAAACCCAACTGTCCCGATCTTCTTTATCTAAACCCAACTGTCCCGATCTTCTTTATCTAAACCCAACTGTCCCGTTCTTCTTTATCTAAACCCAACTGTCCCGTTCTTCTTTATCTAAACCCAACTGTCCCGTTGTTGTCCCGCGTCCGGTCACAGAATCGTGCTATGATCACGAAAGATGCTTCCCATTGAAATACATTAGTTTAAAAAACTTGCTGACCATCATGAAAAAAACGAGATAAACGCGTCCATGTACACGAATCAATAGATTAAAAATGACGTAACCATTTCACGAACTGCCGTGAGACTGTTGTGCATCCACGTGATACAAGCCTCCCCTGATCGCGCACCACCCCCATCCTTCCTCCCCTCAGTTGCTAGTAGCCAAGGAGGACACGGAGGATTAAAAAAACAGGATGAATTCTTCAGAAGAGGTCATTATCTTCACTTGAGTTTCTGCGTAATATAATGCAATTTAATCATAGGGTTTAGGGTAACGCACTATTTTGCACTTTCTTAATTTTCCAGGAGCGTCTCAGAGAGTTTTATGGAAAGAAATATTTAATTTGGTAATTATGGTGAAAACTGTGTTTAATGGCTACATTTCCTTCGAAATTACTGTAATAAATGACATTGTCATTTGCAGCAAAATAAGAGGAAATCATGGAACTTCGAAGCAAAGTGTTAGCGGCCTCACCTCATGTGCAACGTGTTACAAAAGTTATGCACAATTTTTCGTATGTTATTCTTCGAATGTCCAGCAACATGAGCGATCAGTGCGTATGCTCCAGCCCTTGCAGTGCAGAACCTGTTTACGCAACAAAACCACTTGGTTAGGTTTAGGCAAGGATCGTGGTTAGGCAATATTACTCGAGAGGGTGTGCTTTACCGTCATTAGTATATAAAGGAAATTAGAATGTAAAAACTAATAAAAGAAGCACTTATGTAAAAAGTACTAGCCCTACCACTTTATTATTATGTTACTTTTTCCTCAAAGGAAAAGGATGGACAATCTTAAACACTTCAGACAGAACAAAGAAAAAGAGTAACCAGAATAATCTGTTTTTTTGCAGTGTGTACCAACTCCAGGCCGCGGCTTTCGACTGGGTCAGTACTGCTGCCGCTGTAAAGAGGGTTACTACAACCCAGACATAGTCCCTCAAGTCTCAGGTGAGTAAATAACTAACCTCTGCTGCCCACAGCAGGTCCATTATCTGAGAGAGGAGTCCTGCACACTGTTTACTGTCCATTTTCTTAAGTTTTAATAGCCAATTGAGAGGATTTTATTCCATCAAGAAGTTATTATTGTCTGATTTTAAATACGGTCCAGCCTTTACTGAACACATGGTATGATTTATATTGTTTTCCTTTATTTTGTTATATATTACAGAGATGAGGAAAGTTGACCTAATTTTGATAGATTTGAATAGATTTGACAGTGGAGTCATGATGCTACAGTTTCATCTATCATGACCCAGTCTACTGTATATCCACGACGTTCCACTCCCGGGATTGCTCCGGTGCCGCCGGATGCATGTCTTTTCGCCGATGTCCGTTACCTTCAGCTTTCTTTGTGTTGTAATTTTAAACTCCGGTGTATTTCTGAGGACTATGGTTAACTGCTGCTAAGATCTCTGCAGGGTAAATCCAGACAGCTAGCTAGACTATCTGTCCAATCTGAGTTTTCTGGCGCACGACTAAAAACAACTTTTGAACGTACACATGTTCCACCAAAACAAGTTCCTTCCCGAGGCTATTTAGCAGCGGCTCCGTGCGGAGCTTAGCGCTGCGCATGGCAATTGTGATTGGTTTAAAGAAATGCCATTAACCAGAGCACGTTTTTCTCCCATCCCGGAATGCTGTGTGGACTAGCCAGACCCTCTTCCGCAGCGCTGACTTGACTTGAAGGTCTGGCAAAGCAAGACTAATCATGACCCAACTTTTTAGCATATTTTAGCTTAGTTTAGTTTGGTCATTACATTGTTATTTACTGTATGAGACACCATCCCATAGATAAATACATAGATACACCCACATTACACTACCTGTAAGAGCCAATTAGTGCCCTTGGTATAAATAGGAACCAATCTTTGGTTCCTCAGGTGCATCCCAGAAGCACACACAGTTTTTGACCACGCACGCACACACACGCACGCACGCACGCACGCACGCACACGCACACACACGCACACACACACACACACACACACACTACACTACACAGGCATACATACAAGCAGTGATTTGTTTGGAAACCCAACTAAGATCTCATGGAAATAAATGGAACCAGTGGTTTTAACTGTAAATATGACTTGGAAGTTCATTGATCAAAAAGGTAAAAAGTGTGTCAATTACTCTACCCGTGGAACAGCAGCTCAGGGGCTTAAAGCGTAGGCTTAGCCTCTACACTACCTGTTCAGCAGCAACAATTGACCAGACTTAGTTAGAGACTGGTGAAAATACTGCAGCTAAAAATATAATATCGTGATATTTTTGTCAGAAGTTGGTGGAGACTAAAAACAGAGCTAAAAGAGAGGATATTCAAATCAAATTATTGTGTGTGCACACATACTCGGCCAATAAAGCTGATTCTGATGCTAATGTCAGAATATATTCATATTATGTTCATTAAATCCTTTAGAAGCTTTATTCTGAGTTTGTCCCCATTTTACTCCCATTTTGAGTGTCCAATCCATGATGTACCGTGCCTCTGCTAACAACTGTTGGCCTGGAGGCAAACGCCTGTTTTCTCTGTGCTGTATGGAGTTACTAGGTGTTACTTTTTACTTTCAGTGATGAGCTTCCCCAGGAGATTGTAACATGCAGCGACAAGGACAGGATAGGACATGTTTCCTATCTACAAATGTTCATGACCAAGATAGGAAACAAACCTCGTTTCTTTACCTACCTGTGATTATTTTATACATACAGCAGCGGAAAAATGAATCCTTTAGAGACATTAAATGAGACTGTACTGCTGTGTGTGCTGTGTGAGGTTCTGAAGGTTTCATATGAGGTCTTCACATGGCTTTGTGTAGGTGTCGACGCAGATGGCGGCCCTTTGAACGGGACTGATGGCGGCAATGGAAGTATGTGTTACCCGAACATGCCCATCTGTCTCCCGTGCTGGCTGGGCTGTAAGAGCTGCCAGGACGGGACGCCCTGCTGGGTGCAGGAGGCCTGGCTGCTAAGGGGCGGCGTGCTGGCCATCCAGGGCGTCTTCATGCTCCTCATCTTCGTCAGCATGCTGGTGGCCTACAGGCATCGTCGAAACAGGGTGAGTCAGCTCTTTTGGCTCAACGGGGCCACCGTGCAGATGGAGGAGAGCTGTTCCAGGCGAGCCATGATACATTATGCCGAAACATTCAGCTCTGTTTATTTAGCAGAAATGTCTTCTTTTTTATTTTTTATCTTATCTGCTTGTTAATGCAGACTGTGATTACTCTCTTTTTTATGTGTAGTCATTAATTTATAACAGTCTACATTTGTTGCTAATTATGTGTTTCGACAGAAATATTGTGCATATTTTTTTAAATATTTTTATTGTAGCCTTCTATTTTTCTATTTTTTAGTTTCTTGACTTTGCAGTACTTTTTATTTTCTCTTAAAAAGGGTGCATTATGAGTACCTGCATGGTTTCAGCACGATTACATTTTTGTCTCAAATCGTAGACATCATCCCCTAACCATCTTGTCGGTGGTTGGCTGGAACGTGGTGTTGTGTTTTGGTGCACAGCCTGTGCCCCTAGTGTTTGTTTGACGTTTACGACCCCTGTGTTGTCTCCCGAGACCAGGCTTTTTCACGGTGTGTTCAGGGGGCAGGCAGCTACGATTTGAGACAAAAATGAAAACGCGCTGAAACCATGCAGGAACTGATAGTGCACCTTTAAACCAAAACACCAAGGCTAATTAGTTGTATGTTAAAGTCCCAGTGAAACGGACATTGGACCTTTAGCTTCTGTACGGTGACTTATTTCCCAGTGGACTAACATTTGGCATTTGATTGAACCACTAAAAACTGGGCAGGCTTAGAGTTTAGCTTAGAGGACTGTTGGCAATGGCTCCACACAAACTATATAACTATATATATATATATATATATATAGTGCATCCACATCATCATAGGTGAAAAATGTGTTTTTCAATTCAGACAAAGAGTGTGAAATGTAAAGTGCAGGGGAAAAAAATGCTCTTTTGAACTAAATGGTGGAGCATCTTTTGTTTGTGTTCTCTCGCTGTTGGGGTCAAATGCTCCGTGAATCCGGTCTAACTATCCTCAGGTTTTCACAGGTCCATTTTAAAATCGGGGCCAAAATTCTGAAACCGTTAAGGCCTCAAGTGGGTACCTGTTTATGTTAGACGATATAGCCGTATAGTCCTTTAAAGCTGTAGTGCGTAGTTTCTGTCGCCCCCATGAGGAATTCTAAGTAATGATAACAAAACTGTCGGTGCGTCCACATGATACAAGCCTCCCGTGATCGCGCGCCACTCCCACCCCTCCTCCACACAGTTGCTAGTAGCCAAGGAGACTCGGAGGATTAAAAAAACATGATGGACTCTTCAGAAGAGGTCATTATCTTCACTTGAGTTTCTGTGCGTGAAAGTCACCAGATGCCACAATCTTCTGAACATAGCCATACTGAGAAATCCAGAGAGAGTTGTGGAGCTGATAGTCGTAATTATCTTTGTAGCAACTCATTTGGCAACGGCTTGAATGTAACGGACGTTCATTAATATCAAAAAGTTACGGACTGAAGCGTTAACTTCTCAACCAGCACTACAAATCTTTGTATAACTGTCTTTTTCGTTTTCTTGTCCCTCAGAGGATCCGGGCGTCTGGCCTCCTGCTGCTGGAGACGATCTTGTTCGGCTCTCTGCTCCTCTACTTCCCGGTGAGTGTCTGACCGAACTGAGTGTCACAGATTAGAGCTCTTTACAGATCACTGCACAGCGCCACGGATTATATCATAATGGACCATTTGTGGGAGGGTAAATGGTGTGTGTGTGTGTGTGTGTGTGTGTGTGTGTGTGTGTGTGTGTGTGTGTGTGTGTGTGTGTGTGTGTGTGTGTGTGTGTGTGGGATTGAGGTGAATGTAGTGGGTCGTCAGTAGTTTTTATAACGATTATCAATCAATCTTAAGATTCATTTTACTATTTAAAGAGCCGTTAATGTAAGTCGACCATGACTTTTTATCCAAAGTGTCGGTTGATGTGAGCCGTTCCTGCTGAGCTGGTACTTACTGCAGGTTATTTGACCACTGTTTCCCTTTCACATGTTATGTGTGAACATGTTAATGTGATGTGATGTGATGTGATGTGTGTTGTAAGGGCAGCTCAGCTCTTCTTAACTGCACACTGGTGGGATGATTACAAAAGATTCTCCAAACCATACGGGAATATAGGTTGTTTATTCCTACCCTCTAATAGAGCTCAACAGTGTGGTTCCGGAAGTAAAAAATCCCATTTATTTTCTCAATAAGAATGTTGATTATGAGCCATAATGTCTAAACCCTCCAAGGCAGACTGACCACGTGCTAGGAGATAATGAAACGATAGTTTCTGCTCCCTTAGAAGCCAGACGTCCATATAAAATCAACTTTGTTTTAAGATAAACTGGTTTAATTTGCAATGCATGGAGAAAAACTACACTACCCACAATCCTAAACGTAACAGCGATGTTACGTGGAGCTCACTGATGCCATGGAAATGTTTACCGCACCTGCTACCACTGAAGTCTATAATCGTTTCTGTGCACAGTCTTGCACGTTTTGCCTTTTTTCAGTTTTCAATATGTTTTTTAGAGCCAAATCAAATGTTTTACGATTCAAGAACAGTTTTTTTTTTTTCCAAAAGCCATAACCACTTTGAACTCACACATGCAGTGACTTCACAGTCTAACCCCCCCAACCCCACGAACTTTCTTCTACTCACCTACTGTGCAATATTTAATATTTAATACTATTTATAATATTGATAATATTGTGCAATTCCATTACTGTGCAATATCTGTACACTGTCCAATATATATTACTTATGATCACCACTATTGGGCAATATTCAAATAATGTGCAATAACCCACACTGCATATCACACTGTATAGAAAACCATACTTATTTTTTTCATATGTATATGCACTACTAATTTTATTCCATGTTGTTATATTTTTGTCTGCGTATATGCTGGCACTGGAAATATTGCTTTTAATCTCATTGTACATGTGTATAGTGCCTTAGAATAAAAGGCCATCTATTCTATTATGGTCACGATTCATCTCGTAGCCGGTTGGCTTGGGACTCGCAGCCCGGTCTCCTGGATGAAAGTCCTATGTTTTTTTTTTTTACCCATCCTTTTTGGAATTTGGCACTCTTATATATTGGTTACCTTACTTTCTGCCGCCACTATAAACATACATATGAGAAGTCTTTGCTGCTTTAACAAACGACCTAAAGGAGCGTTTTTGGGGGGAGGACAGTCTCAAATATTTTTCTTATCAAGTGACATCTCCGTATAAATTAATGTCCACTTTCCTTTAAACACAGCACTGATTTAATCCCCTGTGTAATTACTTTTGTAGTTTGTTTAGAATAAATTAAACGAGGTGAGAATTTTTGCATGAGCAACGATGATCAGATTACAGACTGAAGATTCAAAATCAAACCATGGGTACAACCTAACCGACAAGCAAAAATCATGTTGACATAGCTACCCTGCCGCCTGCTATTATATATATATATATATATATATATATATATATATATATATATATATATATATATATATTGATTGTATTGTCTTCACCTGTTGTCTTGTCGTTGTGTTTTACTGGAGGACCACAATGGAATTAAGCTTTCAGACTTGATTGTGTTTTTATCCTTTTAATGTCGGCCTATGTAATTACGGCTGTGCGGTGTTATATATGTGTGTTCTTTTTTATAACAATCATCAAATAAATCAAACAAAGAGGATTTCTGAAGAGGCCTGGATTTGATATTCCCACTCGCTGCCATTTTGGCAGGTACAGGAGACAATCCCCATTCATTTACCCGAATTAGGATTTTTTAGGATTATGTTTAGCACTGGGTTCATTTGAGGTTGAGGTTGAGTCTGAAACATACATTCAGTTTACTGAGTGCATTCAGCCCATTTTTAGAGAGGGGTTGATTGAATTTGATGGTGATTTTGGAGGTTTTGCAGTTGGTGGTGCTTTGTCATTCTGAGATGTGTCGCTAAATGTTTAAACTGTAAAAACCATGATGGAAGACAGGACAGGAAGTGCAGGATATAAGCAAATATCTTTTTTTGGCATTTTGGGACAAGTTTATTTTGGAGAAATTCAAAGGTAAATTGCAGCCCACGTACCTGACTGTAGTTCTGAAAGTCCGATGAAAGGTCAGAGTTCACTCTCTCATCTCAGCTAGGGGTCACTGTGGTCTGGCAGCCATTTCATCTACAAACAGATCCCCCGCTGGATGGCTTGTTTTGGTGCGGAGAAACGATCATAGTGCTGGAAAGTGAAAGGTGCAAGGTTTCTTCAAGCTTATTGATTGAAAAGAATCAAAGAGAGCAACATTGGTTTACTGTACTGGCAGTTAGTACTTGAGTGTTTTCTTTTCATGCCACTTTCTACTTCTTCTCCATTACATCTCAGAGGGAAATATTGGAGTTTGTACTTCACTACAGAAATTTACTTTACAAATTAGGATTTTTTTTTTATGAAGCCATTTCTCACTAGTTTCACTCATTTTACAAACCAAACAATCAATCGATTAATGCAGGAAATAATCAGCAGATTAATTAGTTAATAGTTCAAAATAAGCTCCAGATCAGCCAACTACAACAGTAAAATAAAATCAGCTTTTACATACATGCATGAGTACTAATAAGTAATAATAATAATAGTAAGTAATAGTTCTGCAGGAATTCATAAATTAAACTATTGGAAAAATAGAATATTCAGTCCCTCCAGAAAAACGTGATTATGTGCTTGCATAATTCAATGCATAATCAGCAAAAGTCTGCATATTTATGCGGGGGACGCATTTTTTCAACTATGCCGCACTTTCGCCGCATAAATTGCTGATTTCCGCCCAAAATACGCGGGGCTTGCATGATTTCATAATCCCCGCATTTTCGTTGCAAAAGTCACATAATATATCTTAGCAGAAAGTTGAACAATGTTGCGAAAAATGCCAAAAAAAAGTCAGAGGATCACCAAATTTATTACAGTTCATCATGAGGGGAACATGAATGTCTGGACAAATTTCGCGACAATGCATCCAACAGTCGTGGAGACATTTCCCTTGAAAACTACAAGTATCAACCTCATGGTGGCGATAGAAAAGTCAAGGGATCAAAGTGATTAGCATTCATAGAAACGTCATGTTGTTATTAAAGAGGACCTTGGGTACGTCCCAGGTCTTTAAATTGCATTCTCGTTACGTTCACTTGCTTCCCTTCCTCGCCTCTTAGTCTGTCAAGGAAGCGTGGGAGAGACGCGAGGAAATCATGCGAGGAGAGAGGAAACAAGGAAATGTGCTTTTAGAGGAATGAGATGTCCTTTCCTCTGAAGCGTCACATGAATTTGTCAGCTGCATGGGCGGAGTTAGCAACAGCTTTCAGCTGCACGGCTTCCGGGAAGGCTGCTCTCGTGTATCCTCACTCATAGCTCCTCGGAGATCCCTCCTCAATCCTCGCTCCTAGCTCCTCGGGGCAGGAATAAGAGCTTAAAGGGCAACTAGCGGGGGTTTTTTCAACCTGTTTTCCTATGTTTTTGTGTCTAAGTGACTGATGGGAACAGAAATCTTTGACATTAGTCCAGTATTAAGTAAGATCGCTGCAGTCGGCAGCGGCGATACAAGCTACAATGTTACAAGTTAATAGAGCAATTGTCCAGCTTGTATTTACCTTCACAAAAGTGCTCGTTTTGCCGCTGACAGACTCAGATTAATATTCTAAGTGTCTGACACTCACGTAGGAGGGCCAGAACAACTTCCGGTTCAAGCGAGGAGCTATCAAATAAGTGACTTGGGATCCACCCCAGGTCTTCTGATTTCCCTGGGCTCCACCCAACCAGCGTAGCTTTAGATCGACTAATCAGATGACTTCTCCGTCTATAATCGGAGCACATCCCCAACCGGCACCGTCAGACACCGCCTACCAAGAGCCTGGGTCTGTCCCAGGTTTCTTCCCAAGAGGGAGTTTTTCCTCGCCACTGTCGCACTGCTTGCTCTTGAGGGAATTACTGTAATTGTTGGGGCTTTGTAAATTATAGAGTGTGGTCTAGACCAACTCTATCTGTAAAGTGTCTTTCGAGATAACTCGTGTTATGATTTGATACTATAAATAAAATTGAATTGAATTAATCGAGCCCCCAATCTGCCTCTGAATGCAGGCCATTTCAGATGATTAAAACGCCTTCCTCTGGATGGTTACTGCCCGTCAGCTCTGATTCTATATGTATTCACTCGGAGTGGTGTTATCCTTTACGAGCGGTTCCAACACAATTATGTGTTTTTGCATTCACAAATACGGTTTTGCTGATGCTATTATCCAGAGTGATGGAGACGGACTGTCACAGCAGAATGAGCTTTAATTCCTGGATTACAGTCAACCATTCCACTGCCACATGCTGAACACAGACAAAGGGACAACCTGTTGCTGAATGTAACTAAAAAAAACACATTTAGTTCAGACATCATGCCTTTTAATCGGGCAGTTTTTGTCTATTAATGCTGATGAGACATGTTATTACTAGGGCTGGGTTAAAATAATCAATTCTCCAGTTAAAACTTCTTCTCAGTTTGAGTGATCTGATATTGATTAATAAAATCCAGCAAATCAATATTTTAATATATGCATTTTCACAATGGATGTGCTCCGTGCACAGCGACAGTGGCTCTGAAAAAATAGTCTCGGGAAGGAACTTGTTTTGGTGGAACATTTGCACCCCCCCACCCCCCCCCACAAAAGAAAATGTCACATCAAATATTAAACAAAGGTAACTGTTCACACAATACAGTAATGTGAGCTATTTAAATTAGCTGGATACATCTTTAAACCTCATTAGCTCTTGTATCTCTGTGTGTACTTCGTCCACAGCAATCCCACCAATCGGTCCCAAAAAGTCCCAGTTAGAGAGGAAATGCCATAAACATATTCTTTGTAAATCTTTACAATCATTCACCGAAAGAACCAAGCAGGCCTGCCTTGTTGCACGATCCAAAGTTTTTTCAAAACTTGCCATTTTCAGGGCAATCATCTAAAGAAAGCCTTTTTAACTTTTTTTGCCAGAAGAAGCCCTGGAACCTTCTTCTTTTTTGTTACTTTTGTCTGTTGCTATTACTGGCACTTACACAACACTAGTAACAACAATAGCATTGAGATAAACATAGTAATAGTTGTATTTGTAAGCAGCTGTGATAGTAGTTGAACTAGTATGGTGGTTCTGTAGTTTGACTTACACTGAGTGTCTCTCTCTGTGTGTCTCTGCAGGTCTTCATCATGTACTTCAAGCCGAGTGCTTTCAGGTGTATTCTGCTCCGCTGGGTCCGAATGCTTGGCTTCTCCATCGTCTACGGGACTGTCACTCTGAAAATGTACAGGTAGGTTTGCTTTCTTTTATTTTACAGTGACATCCCGTTACAATTTCAACGACGACGATAATTCCTCCAACGTTGTTAGTTCTCAGTTTTCAACATTTTGTTTTCAGCAGTGAAACATTGTTTGACTCTTGCCTTGCAGGGTGCTGAAGGTGTTCCTCTCGCGCACGGCCCAGAGGGTGCCATACTTGTCCAGCCTCCACTTGCTGAGGATTCTGGGAGTGATGCTGATGACGGTCAGCTGGTTCCTGTGTGCGTGGACGGTCGGCGTCCTGCAGAACCGCGACAGGAACATCCCGGTGTTCATCACAACCTCCACGTCGGACGGCCGGGGTTTCAACATGTGTTACCTGGACCGCTGGGACTACATGATGGCTGTGGGTGAGTGGCAGCAGAGGTGAAGACGAGCCAGGACACTTGGGAAAAGAGACACTTGAGATTATCTGAGCTGATAGATCCTTTCACTCAAACAATGCAGTCATCACATGTTTTATTTATGTAAAATACTAAAAAGTTAGAATGGATGAACCTATTTTTATCAACTCAATTTTGACCTCAGGTTAAGGTCAAGGCAGTTTGCTGGAAAATGGAAGAAAAAAAAATGCAGCTCTCCCCTCTCTCTCCTCAGCCCCTCCCTTCATACAGTAACCTTTACGAGTACTAGTCGACATTCATTTCAATCATCCTCATAGTGATTGTGAGCATGATGCTGTTGTATAATGGCAATTCTATGAGAATTACCGTCCTGGTTTCTTTGTAAAGGCCTTTGAGATGACATACTGAATACTCAAAGCCACAGCCATAACCCTATGGCTACAGTTAGCAGAAGGCTAAACTATTAGCAACATCTATCTCTGAAAGGCTTGTGCTAATATGGACATGTGGTTAATTGCGTTTATTGTCAGACTTTCTTTTAGACTCTTGAGAAACTTAGTATTCCTTTTTTGGGGTTGCTTTGCATTGTACATAGTTGTTGCCAATACTGGAATACGAACATTTTCTGCAGGATTTACCACCATTGAATCAGGCTTTCATCATCCCAAGGGACGTGGTGCATACACATCTGCATTTGTAGAACAGCCATTAGGAATGCTTTCTCTTTGAAATGACCTTTGATTGGCCAAAGTCTCCCGTCGCAGGCTAAATTTTCTAAAGCATTTTTAGCAATTCTTCAGTATTAGATTAAAAAAAAAGTAAAATTGAAAATAACTGCACTCTTTATATCTGAACTTAAGTTCTTCTGCCACAGCTGAGCTTCTGTTCCTGTGCTGGGGCAGCTCCCTGTGGACTGCCGTCAGGCCGGTGCCCTCAGCCTTCCACGAGCCTCGCTACATGGGCATCGCCATCCACAACGAGCTGCTTCTCTCCTCCATGTTTCACCTGTTCAGGTTAACAGCCAGTGTGTCTTCTGAACCTCTGAAATGCAGTACAGTTATTACCTACATATGCCTGAGCAATACCCTTGGCAGTGTATTTGTACAAACGCAGTGCACGGATGCGACATACAATAATTTTGTGTTTTCTGTCTCCGTCAGGTTCACCTTTCCCTCTCTCCATCCTGATTGGATGTTGCTGCTCTCCTTCGCACACACCCACGTGACCATCACTGTGACACTCGCCCTGCTCCTCATTCCCAAGGTAACGTTTTATGTCATAGTACTGAGGTGAATCCATTTTGGGGTAGAATAACAGTTCAAAGTAAAAGAAAAAGGTCATCAATCATGGATTAAAAAATGGAGATTGATGCGTTATCTCATCAACAAGTAACCTACCTCAAAATTGAGTAAATGTTACCGTACCGTTACTTTACATCACAGATAATTTTTATTATATACACTGTATATAATAAAATTCCTTTGAATATCTTACGTTTTATTCCAATCCATCCAATATTTGTGGAGAAATTTCATCATAGACTCAGGTGTATGTGAATGTGCATGACATACAATTTGGTTCTCAAATGTGAAATGTTTACATGTGAATTGTACGTCTGTGTGTGTTCCACAGTTTCTATATGTGTCTAAGCCGGGAAGAGAGGAGATTGCAGCAGAGGTGTATGAAGATGAAGTGGACCTTCGGCGCTCAGGCTCGTACTTCAACAGCAGTTTTCACTCTGCTTGGAGTGAACACAGTGGAGTGGACCCAGATGACTTCCGGGTAAACTCTTTTGCCCCCTCAGAACGATGTTATCACTTTGCTTTGGGACAAGATTTACAAAATGTAGAAGATATTCCAAAGGTCACATTTAAATAAGGAAAATACATTTAAATGAGGAAAATAAATGTCCCTTAATTTCAGTTATGACCACATGTAGACTCACTTAAACAGATCTTAAATATATTATAATTTAAATCATAATTAACAGTAAATAAGCGGTAACATTTACATATGTAGTATAACCTTTCTCCACCCTTTATCCTTATCCTAAACGGTGTTCTTCTTACATGAAAACGTGTCTGTTTCCTCTCCTCTGACTTGTTACTTTCCGTATCTTTTCCTCTCCTCAACCATTTCCTCAATCCCTTCATCAATTCCCTCCCTTCTTCATATGCACCAGGATGAACTGAAGAAGCTATATGCCCAGTTAGAAGTCCACAAGACCAAGAAGATGACCGCAAACAACCCTCATCTGTCAAAGAAGCGAAGTTCTCGATGTGCATTGGGGAGATCCATTATTAGACGCATTGCTGAGATCCCAGAAAGCATGAGCCGGCAGTGCAGCCGCGACGACAAAGATGGATCCTCCCAGATTAGACTTAGTGTGAATCGGTCCGAGTCCTTCAGGAGGGCCCCAGATACTGTCAGTATCAGTTACAAAAGTTCAATGAAATCACCATCACGATCACCATCCATGCGCAAGTCCCAAAGTGATCATCACTATGTCAGGGAAAGAGACTCTTCTTTGCATAACACAATGTTAAAAGCCAACGCTGTGAAGAGATCTTCCCGGCGATCAGAGACAGATTCCTTGGATATTCCACTGGGGGTCTGTAAGTCAGCCAGTGCCCAAAATCTGTCAATTGATACCAATCTCCTGCATCCTGATCACACCAAGCTTCATAAGTCCTGGAGTCTAACGTCCACGACCGCCCAGTCTATGGAGAACATACCCAAGGTTAACAGAGCCAGCACAGTGTTGACAAGATCCAGGCAGAGCATTTCCATAAGTGACCAGACCCGGAGTGCTCTCAGTCAGTCAGGGTCATTTGATAAGGCTGAAGTCTGTCCTTGGGAGGTGGAGCAAGAACAATCAGGGGACAAGAACCAGAAGCATGTCACCTATGCAAACTCTGAAGATGTTGAGGACAAAAGGCCACCATCTCCAAAGACGCTTGTCTGTCCCTGGGAAAATTTACCACCTGTAGAAAAGAAGCCTTCAGAGGATAAAGGAATAGGTGAAAGTGAGTCACCAAAACCACAGGCTCCTGTGTCTGCAAGTGCACCAGGGACTCCAAGACCAAAGGTCACAAAAGATCAACGTGTCTTCTCCTTCCGCACCACCACCACCAATAAGTGGCTGTCTGTGAAATCAGTTATGAGATCTGTGGATGCATTAAGCAAGTACAGTAAGGAGGGAGATTTAAATAAAGAGGATTCTGTTTCACAAAAAAGTCAGGAAAGTGCTTCCACAACGCCAAGATCGAGATCATCTAGTAGACGTCCAAGCATTGAAAAGAGGTCACTGCAGAAAAGAAGTATGACGACAGCAGACAAACCATGCCTTGTGAAGCAGAATGCCATCAGACTTTCCTCTGGGGATTCTTCCGACAGAAGCCCAAGAAAGTTTGTGATCGTAAAATCTAATGTCTACTCTTGGGACATAGATGATATGCAAAAAGATGGCACTTGTGAAAATGTGTTTTTATCAAGGCAGAATAGCAAACGTAGTAGTGGAAGTTCTTGGGAAACTGCCAGCAGCTGTAGAACTCCTTCAACTCACAGAAGAGGTAGTAATCGAATAACACCAGTCCGCAATATTTCCTATATAGATGTGTGTCCATGGGATGGAGCTGGTACTTCCCAGGAAAGAGAGGGACCAAAGAACCAGCAGAGCATTAAAGCAGATGTCTGCCCTTGGGAATCGGAGGTATCTGAACCATCTAATGTATGTCCGTGGGACTCTCAAGAGCAAGGGAAAGTGAGAAGACAAAGTGGTCGTGGTGAGGCGTGTCCTTGGGAATCGCAGGATATTCCCGTTATTTCTTATACTAACACGTCCAAAGATTCACAGACCCAACTGTCTTTGACACGTCCAGCAGATGTATGTCCCTGGGAGACTGCAGAAAGTCCCCAACCTTCAATACGGAAAGATAATGAATATACCAATGTTTGTCCATGGGTTGTTCAGGACAAAGCTGTAGTTGTATATGAAAACATAAGTCCTTTGCAGACCAAGAAAGGGCTGTCGGTGCCCCTTAAACAAGAAGTTATGAAAGCTTCCATCTATCCCGGTGCATCAAATGAAAGTTTAAGTAATGAGAAGCAACCCAATGCTAAATCACCTGCCCTGCATTTGGGTAAACAAGTGACCAAGGCAGCAGAAAGCTGTCCATGGGATTTCCCTGATCCACCAAAAGACTTAGGAAACATTTGTCCATGGGAAGAGGAGAACACCAAGCCAACAAATACAGGCTCAACAACACAAATTAAGGTAGACATTTGTCCCTGGGAGGCTGGACATCAAGACGAACCACAAGACTTACAAAAAGGTATCTCGCCTTTGAGACTTGCTTCCGTACAGACTGACAGGAAAGACGACACAAGAGTAAACATATGTCCCTGGGATACTGACCTCCCTGAGACAAATGCAGCAACCAAGATTGTGTTAAAAGGAACGGAAAAGCTGGCAGATGTTTGTCCATGGGAAAGTAGCGAACCAGAATCTGGAAAGCCTCAGACCCCAGAAACATCAGAGAGTCATGCAAAGCAAGACACAGCTCGCACAAGTGTTTGTCCATGGGATACAGAGGAAGCAGGGGTAGTCACAACTGAAGTATCAAAAATATCAGAGAAGCTACAAGGACAAGGAAATTCCAAAGAAGTGTGTCTATGTGACACAGAAGCTCCAAAGGTTCTCAAAAAGCAAGATAGCATACGGGCAGATGTTTGTCCATGGGAGACCGACGAGCCAAAGGTTCTCCAAAAGCAAGATAGCGTACGGGCAGATGTTTGTCCATGGGAGACAGACGAGCCAAAGGTTCTCCAAAAGCAAGATAGCGTACGGGCAGATGTTTGTCCATGGGAGACAGACGAGCCAAAGGTTCTCCAAAAGCAAGATAGCGTACGGGCAGATGTTTGTCCATGGGAGACAGACGAGCCAAAGGTTCTCCAAAAGCAAGATAGCGTACGGGCAGATGTTTGTCCATGAAAAAAAAAAAAAAAAAAAAAAAAAAAAAAAAAAATTTTTAAAAGCAAGGAAAGGAAAAAAAAAAAAGACGAGCCAAAGGTTTCCAAAAGCAAGACAGCACTGAAGCAGACATTTGTCCCTGGGAATCCAAGGATCCACAAACCTCAACCGAAATCAAGGTCGATATTCCCAACAGTGACCAAGATGAGGTCACAGAGACCCAGGGGTCATTCAGTGTAGAAGACACTTCAGCAGAAAACGGCAGAGAGCAGATAGATGGGTCTAGAGAAAACTTAGCCCTGGGCCGGCGTGATGCTTTGTGTCCCTGGGAGATGGAAAGGAGCAGATCTAGTTCATTCACAGACAATGCCTCAGACGTCTTTACATGGGAGCCTGAGAATATTCCTGAGGAAGATGAAGAGGACGATGATGCAGAATGTGCTGCGGAGGCTTTTGTATTCCCGCCTGACTTGTGATCTAAATCTAGACAGCATTTGCTTTCACTTTTGACCCCTCCGACTAAATCAAAGGGATGGTGAACTCGATAAAACCATTTTGGTGGTACTCTGTTGATGGTCAAGGGCATATTTGAAGTTCCACAGGGAGGTCAGAGTGCAGGGTCATCTCACAAACAGCTCCCTTTCAGCTGCCAGAGCTGAAAAAACTTGGACAATTACTTGGGCTAATCAAAGACAGAACTTAGGGCTGTTATTTAAAGTTGGACTATCCATTTGTGCCAGATACTTGATGAACTGGACACAATAAGTTGTGCAAAACTGACTGAAAAAAAAATGTAATGCACATAATGCATTAGGTCCCTCATTAAACCAGCAATGAACTAAAAACATTTCTTGGCTGATGGAAGGGGATCTAAGGTGTTTAGATGAAGTCCCTTTTCTTCCTGCTTCTACCCCCCCATTTTAAATGTAAATGTTTTTGTGTCTTTGTATGTTTTTAGGTGACAATACGCATATTTCCCATGTACCCATGGCTAGGGTGAATATGTTACAAAACCTAAACTTAACAAGTCCACAGTGCTCGCAAACACAGCACAACAGATGGGAGACTAAGCTTAACCATCATCCGCCAGATAAATCAGTCCAATTTTGTTCTTTTGTGGAAGTTATATTTTCAAAGTACAAATAAGTGTTAAGTGTAAAGCAGTCCGCCAGGACTACGAAGGATGTCAAATTACATTTCTTTAAGTATTAATGATTGAAAAAAACTATGCATTCCTGTTTGCTTAAGTGACTAAACGGCAATGATCATTACTACTTTTGATTCAGTCAGAATGGGAAAAACATTTCACCACTTTAAGAAAACATGATTAAAACAAATGCATAAATCACCATAATCTCAAGACTTACACCCTATACTAAAAAGAAATACAGCCCTTACAGTGGAGTGAAAACTGCATAATCATTTAATATGAGCATTGAGAAAGTCATGTCAATATTTTATTATGCACTGGACATCAGTTTCTCTAAGATGGGACAATGAGGTTAACATTGTGTGAAAAATACATGCTTTTAAATGTTTGGTAATTGCAAAAATCTATTGTGTGAAAAATACATGCTTTTAAATGTTTGGTAATTGCAAAAATCTAATCAAATTGTATAGGACACTGACCTGCTTCCATCTCTGAAATTAACCAAATGTTTCAATAATGTGAGTTATGAAGGTGAAGTCTCAGTTTCGATAACAAAAGGCTGCCCCCTATTTGCTGATTAATTGAATAATTTCTAATTTAGGTTTTGTCACCTACAAAGGTTTTTTTGTCAGGGTTCTTTATGCAGGTAATGATATTAGTCATTATAGTCATTGCTGAAAAAAAGTCACAACAGAAATATTCACAAATATTCTTCTTATTGGATATAGGATATTCTTCTGGATGACTATGTTGATATGCAGACAGCCAGTAATACTAGAGAAATTAGATCATTTGAAATTAAAACAATTTACCGATTAGTAAAAGATATCTTATGATCTGATTTCTCAGTTTTTAACGGTGATCCAGAATGAAAATCTGTGGAACTGTTTTTCTGCTTGGGGTGGAGATTTGTTAAGATTCAGCCGCTTACACATGATAGGCGGCAAAACCGCTCGGCGCCGGCCGTTCCATTGATTTCCTATGGGGAGAGCGGTGGCGCCCAACTATGCCCTGCGCTACCCATGGCGTCGCACACCGCTCGGATTTGCCGCTTTGTGCTGCGTTCAAAGTTCAAATTATTTAAACTTTGACCTAGTTGCCGCTGACCTTTCGAAAGCGCAACCAATGAGATAACAGCATGGGGGAAATAGCCAATGGAAATAGCTTCCTTGTCACCCTTGATGTTGACCTGCGCATTGCTCTCTGTGCTTTGCTCTCTGCGCCCAACTAGCAGTGCGCAGAGAGCAAATCGCTTATCATGTGTAGGCGGCTTTAGGTTTTTTTAAAGTATAATTTAAATTTATTTAAATTTGTTAATAATCTGCTGAACATTCTGCGGAATTCCGTGTGGCCCTGCTTATGACGACTAGATATATCATTAGCTTATAGTTTATTTCCATCAAGAGTTGGCCCTACATTACAATTTTTTGACATTAGTGAGTACTTTTTCAAAGAGTCATTACTCTTCAATCGTTAAGTTTCAAAAAAGGGTTTTATGGTGATTTGTTTTTACAATATTAAAAGTTTTCTGTATTGTTGTAATTAAGTCACGTCTGTGCCAGCAATTTGTGAAATCAGGTGTCAAGTTTTTCAGCACTTTTACTACAGTGTAATTTAGTCCCAAACAGCTGCAGTGATTTCTTTTCATTCAGGGAACTCATTGTTTAAACACTGCGCCAAGTTTTTTGTCAATAGTGTGACCTAGTTATGTGAGCATTGTTGCATGTTTGTGTGTTTTTGAATGAGCGTGCTGTAATTTGTTGTCACGTAAAAAGAGAATTGTTGTAACACATCCCTTCATTTGCATAGAGAAACAGCTCATGTTTTGTTTTCAATTTTGTATGCAATGTCTTCTATGAAAGATTATTCTGATAAAGAAAAATCCACTGAAAGCTACTGGTGTGAAGAGACGAAGATGGGACACTTTATTTTTGTATTTCCTGAGGTCAACATGCAGTACATTCATCAAAGTAAATAAACCATTCAATTTCTGGAAACCTCTACATTTTATTTTTTGCATGTACACCTCTTGTTAGACTTAAAACAAAATGAAAGTGTGTGAAACAAATCTGAGAAAGGAGCTGTTATTATTATTATAATTCCAGACTGTTGTGTGGTGATTTATTTTGCAGGGAAAGAAGCAGCTTTTTGGCTGCAGGACTCAATAGTTTGTTCATCCTAAAACTCACCTGCTGCTTCCACCATTTCAACAGCCAACAGCATTTTTCAAGCAGATAAGAGCCTCCAAAGGAAGCCCGGTTTCCTGCCAAAGTTGACAAACTAACCAGCCACCGCCAAAATCTAAACAGCATTTGGCCCATGACTCCTCATTATGTCCTATTGTGGGTTAATGTAAAGAGCAGCGCCACCTGGTGGCCTATTTATTCCATTGAACGGCCTCTGGCTTGGGAACTTCATAGTGGAGGGCCTCAAACTCCTGTCCCGGCTTCAGCTCTGGACCAGGAATCATGACAGTCTGGAAGAGTGAGTGGAGCAGATTAGTGTCATTTGAAAGCAGAGTCAAATATAAGTCACGTCAATTGAAATCAACACAAAATGCATAATATATATTTGTTTCCAAGGTGAATTAGGCTTCACGGCCAAGATTAGAAAACCAGTTTGCAATATTTAAAACAGCAGAAAGAGTCAGGACAAAAACTTACTTCAAAAAACACTGTGACCAGCCTGGGTATTGACCTCCAGGGCCCCCCGGCCTCACCTCCAAGCCCCAGTAAGTGGCTCTAAGCCTGGGTTATCATGCTCCAGGAGCCCCAGCCTCCCTCCTAACCCCAACTAACCCTCTCCAGGCCAGGGTCGTGACCTCCAGGCCCACCAGCCTCCCTCATTTAATTGTTTGTTTATATAATTGTGGATGTTTTCCTGGATTTTCTTAGAATTAAATACTTAACATAAATTTTACTGGGGTGTACCAGTTACGGCCCAAAACCCCAAAGCAGATGTACTGTAATTGTGTAAAATCTGGTCGGGTGAACGACACGTGTCCTGGGAACGTTTTGAAACGCCGTGCAACGGGCTTTGAGGTGTTTTCGGTCGTTTAGCGCGGTGTTTGCAGAGATGTTACCAGCAGCGATGTGTATGTAAACTCGTGATGAAAAGGCAGGGCGCTTGCTCACACAGCAGGGTGTCCAACGCACCCTCGTTTCAGTTTAAATAAGCGTTTTGATGGGGCTGAACGTGCCCCAGGTTTTCATTTCTGTTTAATTTCGTGCACTACAGCTGACTGAAGAGCTTAAATTTGTCAGTTGGCTTGGCAGATTGTGGTTGACAGGTGGCAGATCCTAAAATAACCAAAAAGAACGAGTCAAACCTCAGAGGTTTCTTAACCCTTGTGTTGTCGACCATGCAACGTTTTGTTTTTCAGGGTCCAAATTTTTACCTTTTTGTCACTTTTTCCCGATGTTTTTGTCAATTTTTTTCTGCACTATTTTGACATTTTTCCCTCGTTTTTGAAGCTCTTTCAGACATTTGTCACTTTTTTTCCAATTCAATGAAAGTAGTGAACAGATTTTTCATTTTTACCTGTGAACAGCGTTGTATCGAACTATCCAGGTTATTTTTTTTTTTTTTTTAAAGTTAGTTTAAAGAAACCCAAAATTCTGATATAGAAACTTTTAGAAAATGGGTCAAATTTGACATATTAATATTAGAGGAACGTACAGTAAGTTGATGGATAATCAGAGATGCTACAGAATTTTTTTGAAATGCTAAAACTTGAATAAAAACGTCCAAAATTCAATAAAAGTAGTGATCATGAATTGTACGTGCGAAGAGCATCGTATGGAATACATCTAATTTTTGGGTAATTTTTATTTAAAAAAGAAAAAAAAGAAAATATTTCTGACTTGGAAATTTTGAAAACGGGTCAAATTGGACCCGAGGACAACACGAGGGTCAAGATACGTGTAGCATTGTGCATATACAAAACCGCAAGGAATTTAAAAAAGGAAAAATAGAGGAAAAAAAAGAAAATCTCCATGAAATGAAATCACTTCAGACAGTTCTGATAAGGACGATTGATAAACACACCATTTGTGACTCACGTCATTCTGTTTTGATGAATTTAGTAATAATATTTCCCTTGTTTTCTTACTATATCCATCGCAAAATAACTATGAGGTGTCTCGAGCAGGGACTGTTGCAGAGCACTGATGGTTGAAGGTTGTTTTTTTTTTTTAAGAGTAAGAAACACCTTCCAGGCAACATTAGGGCTCCATCTGTCTGGCAGATCTGAGACACAGCAGGGGCTGTGGCTCTCAGATTCAAGGTGATGATATTCTACGTTTTGCAGCGATGCGTATAATGCAAGTCAACTTCTTTTCCCAGGCTTCCATTGTGAAGACTGACGCAGACACCGAACACGACCTCTCAGGTATTCAGAAGCTTTCGTGCATCAGTCACTAATGCTCACTAACACGACTTAGTTGTTTAGGAAACTTGTACAATATCAGAATAAACTAACAGATTACCAGGGTAAGGGTCACTTAAAAGTCCAAGCAACAGGGATTTGTGTGTGAAGGACGGAGCCACAACATCACATTCCTACTTGGGCTGCAACTAACGCTTATTGACACTGTCGATTCATCGGTCGATTATCTTCTCCATTAATCGATTAGTTGTGTCGATCAGTGTTTCCCAAAGCCCAAGGTGAGGGCCTCAAATGTCTTGTTCTGTCCACAACTCAAATAGAGTGCTAAGCGTAAGTGAATACACCCGTGCTAAAGACTTCTGGAAATTGATCTTAATGCCTAAATTAAAAAAATTTGGAAAAATCCAACCTTTAAGAACACCAATTTTTCTTCCTTAAAATACTTTAAGTTGGCCCCCCCACATCACCACATACCCTTCACCATACCTAGAGATTGCCATGGTTTTATTTCAGTTAGCCTAATAGCTGGTTTGATTTGCATTGAAAGATGATTTTATGGAAAGCACCCCATGCCAATCCTCTATGGGAATTTAACATAGGGGTGGACTGACTTATGCCCCCTGTATTTTAAGGAAGAACATTTATTTATTTACAATACATTATTTATTCACAAAGAAAATTGGTGTCCTTAAAGGTTGAAATTTTCCTCATTTTTTTAATTAAGACATTAAAATCAATTTCCAAAAGATGATTTTTTTTATTCCTCTTTTTAGTCAACTTTAGCATGGGTTCATAAACTTATGCTGAGCACTGTATATTCAGTTTACTGTCAGAGGAGTGAAGAAACTAGAACATATTCACATTTAACAAACTGTAATCAGAGAAGTTCTCATAGAAAATGACTCAAACTGATTCATCGATTATCAAAAATAGTTGCCGATTCATTTAATATTCAACAACTTAATCGATTCATCTTTAAAGCTATAACTCCTACATGTTACAAATATTCATATATGATGGAGATGTGCTTGTTAAATGTAGTTTAATCCTGCATCCACATAGTGAGTAACACAATCAGGTCAGCCCGAGTCCACTCACTCAATCCAGAGTTTAGGGATCAGAAAGACTGATATTTGACTGAGGAACATTAGCTCTTTATGGTTAAAGAGTTATCCAAATGACTAAAAAAAACCCCACATTTTCTCAGTTACCTCTATTGGTAACTGAGAAAATGTTTTTGGTTTTATCTGTCCAGGTTTTGAGGTATCTGTGTCTGAGATTTCTGCCTCAACCGCAACACAACCGAGGTTTTTGTTTGTGGTACTCAAAGCAACTGAACATTATCAATAACGCAGAATCAATAACGCTACAGTCCACAGCCTTAGCTGGCAACAGTTTTCACTGGAGCTACTTTCTGCCCATGTGTGTTCTGTGGATTATCCAGAGTAATTGTTTCTTGAAAGAGATGCTGCTGTCGAGTTTAAATGTAATTTTCCTTCAAGAACGTGAGCACCGTAAATTCAATACCATTTTCCTGAATTGTATTACAGCGGAGGCAGAAATCTCAGAGATAAATATCTCCAATTCTGGGCAAATCATATAAAAAACTATTAGTCGGCAGCTTTTCATGCTCTGTGCTTGTTTTTGACAGGAAGTGTGCCTCGGGCCTCCGCCCTTTTATTCTATTATAAAGATAAATGTCAGAGCGGAGGGTCACCTTAATAACTGGGTCTTTGGCTGGAGCCCAGGAGGGCACTATTTTTCCGTGCAACCTCCAGAGGCCGTAGGGATTGACGAGGTGTCGTTCTATGACCAGGTACTCTAAGACGTCCTTCGGCTGCTCCTCGCTGCCCGCCATCAGCCTCCCGAAGCGGTCGTAGATGGCCAGCGTCTGCAGGACGAGCAGATGTAAAAGGAGGATCACACAGTCATCTAAACTCTGCCTGTAATACTGTCTTTAAACCTGACATACAAACCACTAAACTGCTCTTCAATTAGCTTTTTTCCAGTATAACCCTGCCATAAACGGTGTGTAGATACATACCATAAAAGCGTGATTTATGCTTCTGCGTTAAATCTACGCCGTGGCTACGTACGTAAGTACATGGAGATACGGGCCCCCTACGACGCACACACCTACGCAGTAGAAGTATAAACTTCAGGCCACTTGCGTAGGCTACGGCGAAAGCTCTGCGTGGAGCCTCCGCAGGACCATAAATCACGCTCAACGCTTGTTCCAAGCTTTTGGTACATGCGCTCAAAACTGTAATTGAGCCTTGGCAGCACATGAGTAACTGTATTCATGATATTTGAAAAAATAAAAAGGAAAAACTAGCACACACTTTGAGAAAAAGCTGCGCCGAGCTTGAGTCGACAACGGTTCGTTAACATACGAGTCATACCTGTTTGGAGTGCATGCGGACCGTCACCTGGCCGTACAGGTTGCCCTTGGTGACCATGTCGGGGCAGCGGGCGTGGACCACTCTGGGCGGCTCCAGGGACTCTACGAACCTCCATCTGATCGTCTTGTAACGGTTCCCCCTCGTCATCTCCTGAACACAGGACAGAGGAGCAGAAGCTCAAATAAAGTGTGTGTGTGTGTGTGTGTGTGTGTGTGTGTGTGTGTGTGTGTGTGTGTGTGTGTGTGTGGGGTCGATGAAACTAAATTAGCGAGAAACGTCAGCAACATTTCGGAGAAGAACTCACAGGATAACACCTTTCTGTCACCAAGGAGTGAAGTTTCTCCTTGTTGAACCTGCAAAACAAAACGGCAGGAGTTACTTTGCCTCTCTAAACGTTACGGCAAAAGATTTTTTTTTTGTTTATTATTAACTGTTATTACTATTATTAAAGTTTATTTATATAGCACATTTCAGCAACGTGACAATTCAAAGCACTTTACATACAACATTAAAAAACAGTCAAGAGTATAGACCAAAAAAATAAATAAATAGAGTAAGGCAAGTATAAAATACAAGAATAAACGTTACAGTGTATGAGATGAATTATTATTTGATTTAATAAAAGGCAGAGTCAAACAGAAAAGTCTCCAGCCTTGATGTAAAAGAACTGAGAGTTGCAGTGACGACCTGCAGTTTTCTGGGAGTTGGAATGAAAACTGAATCCAGGATACTAACTGACTCTGGGGACAGGACGCAGACCTGCCCCAGATAACCTGAGAGGTCTGGGTGGTGATGTAGCAGCAGATCAGAAATGTATTTTGGTCTTAAAGTGATGGTTCGGAGTAATTCACCCTAGGGTCCTTTGCACCATGACCTCGAGCCAAACACCCCCCCAGAAGCTTTTTTCACCTGGGTCTTACATTGGGAGAGTTAGCGTAGAGTAGCGTTATCAGCTGAATAGCTTAGCGCAGGGGCTAATGGACCCACGATTGTATCTTGTAAGTTACCCCACAAATAATGCCCGAAATGATACCAAACGTCTACAAGTAGTACAAATAGGTTATGCTCTCATAAAACGATGGATTGGAAAGTTTGTAAGTACAAAAGTAAAAAAGCTTCCGGGTGTTTGGCTCGAGGTCATGGTGCAAAGGACCCTAGGGTGAATTACTCCGAACCATCACTTTAAACCATTCAGTGCTTTATAAACCAACAGTAGTATTTTGAATTTAAAGAAAATGTTTAGTCACATTAAATGCTGCATTAATGTGCATCGGGCTCTGCTTCCTGTCAATCACCTTATTATACACAGTCTCACCTACAACATAAACACCTTTTAATTTGAGACATTTTGCTTTGGCAGGAAGTGCGGTTAATGTCAAGCTAATTTTGACCATAAAGTTTGTTTTTAAAAAAATACAAAAAGGATTCAAATTAAAAAGTTCTAAATATAGGGCGCCAGGATAGCTCAGTTGGTAGAGCGGGCGCCCATATATGGAGGTTTACTCCTCGACGCAGCGGGCCCCGGTGTTGGACTCTGACCTGGGCCCTTTGCTGCATGTCATTCCCTCCCTCTCTTCCCCCCCTTTCACGTCTTCAGCTGTCTTGTCAAAATAAAGGCCGAAAATGCCCCAAAAAATTATCTAAAAAAAATAAATAAATAAAAAAAATTCTAAATATAAAAAGACAAGAAAAGTGACGTAGATATTTTATGATATATTTTTGGAAAAACATGCCGTTTTGTTTCTAACAAGGTCAAACGACAAACAAAACCAGCTAATTGACTGTCAAAGTGAGTAGAACAAAGCTAGTTTTTGAGTGCTTTTCCCATGTTGCAGCAGATCTGAAGGCAGCATGTGTCTCTCTCTCTCTCTCTCTCTCTCTCTCTCTCTCTCTCTCTCTCTCCCTCTCACTCCTACGACACATTTCTCACTGTGGTATTAGGCATTCCTCTCTGACTATCAGAATCTGAATACTTTATTGATCCCCCTCAGGGAAATGATTTAGTTGCAGTTGCTCCCAGTCAAATTCAAGGTAAAAATACGAGTAAGAAAAGTCAATACGTCTGTTAACGTATGAAGTAACATAGCTACAGTAAGAAAATAAATAAAACCGCCAAGTAGAAGTAAGTGAGATTAGGTTACAAGTAAGATTAGGTTAAAAAGATTGTTTCAAGTGGATTGTACAAACTGTGTTGTAGTGCAGTTGTCAACATAAATACAGTCAAACATGAATAAGTACAGTGTGAATATAAGTAAAAGCGGTGAATAAATAACACCTTTACACACGTAGCCGATACATTATTGCACCAAGTAATTATTGTACATAATTGTCCACGATTATTGAGATGTGATGTGGAGGTACGTGCTGTTTTGACACTATGATGCTGAGACGAGCGGTGTCAGCTGACTGAGTGAAGTGAGAGACGTGAGTTCATTTTCTTACTGTGTCAGGGCGCTGTGGGCCTCAATAAAGATGTCTTGAGCTCGCTCTGCAAACCCCTTCGTTGTGAACTGAGAGTCGTGCTCTTTGATTTTACGAATCCTGAAAGAAACAGCATTGAAAAGAAAATACATTCAGCTTTTTTTTTTTTTACATTTACTGTAGTGTATAAATTAAAAAGGAACACACCGACTTATTGGGACTTTAGCTTATCCTGATCCACAGATCCTGGAGGTAACCGGCTCCAAATAGCCTACTGCTCCCAATAAGTGACAAAATAACGCCAACATGTTCCTATTTACATGTTGTGATTTATATAGTCACAGCGTGTACAAATAACAAGGTCACATGAGACACAGCCATCTTCTAACTGTATACATACTGGGAACTATATTCTCAGAAGGCGAAGCACTGCTACTGCTGCTACTTTGGTGGAGTGATTAGCCAACACCTGAAAAGCACCGTTGTTACTCTCTGCTCCTCACCACGGGACTTCTCAGGTGCAAATCACTCCGCCCAAGTAGCAGAAGTAGCAGTGCTTCTCCTTTCTGAGAATATAGTCCCCAGTATGTATACAGTTAGAAGATGGCTGTGTCTCATGTGACCTTGTTATTTGTACACGCTGTGACTATACAAATCACAACATGGAAATAGGAACATGTTGGTGTTATTTTGTCACTTATTGGGAGCAGTAGGCTAGTTGGAGCCAGTTACCTCCAGGATCTGTGCTAAGCTAGGCTAGATGGAGCCGGTTACCTCCAGGATCTGTGCTAAGCTAGGCTAGTTGGCGCCGGTTACCTTCAGGATCTGTGCTAAGCTAGGCTAGATGGAGCCGGTTACCTCCAGGATCTGTGCTAAGCTAGGCTAGATGGAGCAGGTTACCTCCAGGATCTGTGCTAAGCTAGGCTAGCGGTGGGTGCGTCAGACGGAGTTAGGACACGCACGGAGATGAGAAGGGTATGTATGGACTCATCTAACTCTGGGGGATACGGTGAATAAGACAAAGTCCCAATAAGTCGGCGTGTTCCTTTAAGATGTTTTGGATCTGATTCAAAGAAACAGCTGTAATAAGGTGGTAAGAAAGAGGTGCCCTCTGTCTCAATGACAAAGACACATCAGGCTAAATTCTCTCCAGCAACGTCCAGAAATGTTTGACAAGAAAAAACATGCGTACAGGAACACCGTGAGGAGTTAGAGGAACAATCTTACGCTAGCTGGGAGCCGGCGCTCTGTCGTATCTGCTCCGTTCGCTGTTTCAGGCCTTCTTTAGACAGAGTGGAGAGACGAGCGTCGCCCTCCGGGGGGATGTAAGGGTCGAAGATTCCCGCTGGTAAAGACATCAGACAGGGAGGACCGCTCAGTCTATACCCTCCAAACCGGGAGAGATATTACAAAACAAGCAGTTGCTGACTGATTGGTGAGGAGCGGTTACGATCTGCTCTCTAAGATCGCTGGACTTCAGTTACCAGACCGGAGCTCCCTCTGGAAGAAACTGGTAGTCCACAAAGCTAAGAGAATCATGGGTAATTCTGGCCATGTTCTTTTTTTGTAGATTATCTTTAATGCCATCAGGGCGGCACTATCTATCTTGATGCTCTCCGCTATGAACACATTTTGTTAGGTTTATGTATGCTGCTAATGCTGCCATATGTTTCTATTTATTATTTTTTTAAGTAACACTAGCACTTACATTATATTTGTATAGACTCAATGAATGATGCACTGACTGGAAAGCACTTTCAATTTCATTGTACCTGTGACAATGAAAATAAAGGCCTATTCTATTCTAAGTATGGTAAACCTACTGATCATCATCTTCATCGTTCTATCCTCCAAAGTCTGATATGTTGAATTTTATAAATATATTAGAAACCCTAAAGCCTTTTGCCGTCTTAACATTCAACAAATTGAAAACTAGAAGCATCCCACACCAGCAATAACTTCACGTACGCCTGTTGAAGATGAAAAACACAATAAACATGATTACCAGTGCAGGCGATGTTGATGGGCCTCTCAAAGTACTGCTGTCTGAAGACGATGCCCGCCGCTCGGGCCTTGGCCTCCGTGTTCTCCTCCCTCTTCCCCTTCAGCCCCACCGCTGGAGGGATGAAGTACCGCTTCTTGGTCCGGACCGGCAGGTAAAGTGGGACGGGATGCCGCAGGTCCAGAGACGCCTCAGCATTCTGTGAGAAGGTGTTTGAAGATAAGATCAAACTTTATTTATACCGAGGGAAACGGTTGTGGTGTAGTTGCAGTTCAAAGTGCAAATATACAGTGCTAAGCATTGGTAAATACACCCATGCTAAAGTTGACTAAAAAGAGGAATAAAAAAAAATCATCTTTTGGAAATTGATCTTAACGCCTTAATTAAAAAAATTAGGAAAAAATCCAACCTTTAAGGACACCAATTTTCTTTGTGAATGAATAATGTATTGGAAATAAATAAATGGTCTTCCTTAAAATACAGGGGGCATAAGTCAGTCCACCCCTATGTTAAATTCCCGTAGAGGCAGGCAGATGGCCAGTTATTTCATGGATCCAGATACTATGCATCCTGATAAAGTTCCCTTGGCCTTTGGAATTAAAATAGCCCCCCCCCCACATCATCACATACCCTTCGCCATACCTAGAGATTGGCATGGAGTACTTTCCATAAGATCATCTCTCAATGCAAATCAAACCAGCTATTAGGCTAACTGAAATAAAACCATGTGTCATAAATATAAACAGGCTACCAGTAATAGGCTAGAGGGAAGACCCCTAAAAGTGCTTTAGTTTTTGAGATATCCCAACCAAGCACAACAATGTTTTTCACATTCTCTTTGGTCTCCCACATATGAAATGGATTCTTGTATAAATATATTTTACTGCAAAAGTGGCTAATCTGACAGATATTGTGACACACCCCATAAATAAAAGAAGCCAAATCAAGTCCAATTTATCCCAAATTTGGTGTTACTTTTCAGATGCCAGTTTTTCATCCCGTCAGTTTCCTTTAGGATATATTTAAATATTTATTCACCTCTATTCACACACACAATGAGGCATACTTTCAGCTGTGACTGAACTGTATTTTTTGAGTTATGATAGAGGCCAACTTTGATCTTGACATATAGGCTAAGCATTCTGTAGCAAATAACAATAAACCCACTATTAATATTAATTACATCATCTTAATGCAGTGTCACTACTTCATCATGGAAATAATGCACCTCAAATACAAATGCTCTCCGACATGCAGTCTAACAATGCAGCCCCTATATCTGATACCGTGGGGGGGGGGGCAGAAATGTTGCCATGGGGGGGCCGCCACGGTCAAATCAACCAAGAGGAAACACTGCCCCTCCCTGTCCAGTGAAAACCACGCATCTCCAGATGTGTTGAAGTTGAAGGTTTGTGATGAACTACATAAACGCAGTCTTTAAAAAAAAAGCCTCTCGGGTCAGCTGGAAAATAAATCGTCACAAAGCTGAAAACAGGGCTGTTGTTCTGACACCATGAAAAGTTTGTGTGAGTGGTGCTAATTTCCAACCCTGACTTTCGTGCAAATGTCACTCACCACATCATTTTAACTGTACATAGTACATTTTCTCAAATACTGTACTATTACTGTTCAAATTTGAAGTACTTGTACTTTACTTGAGTGTTTCCACTTCATGCAACGTTATCCTTCTACATGTAGTCAACTATATCTTACAGACTTACAGTGTACTTTTAGTTCTACTACTCTCTACGACGTTTTATTTACTTTTCAGGTGACAGGTTTTTCAGTTTTTTCATCCCCTTCCTGTCCAGTGAAAACCACGTATCTCCAGACGTGTTGATGTTGAACGTTTGTGATAAACTGAAGGATGAAGTGTTCCTTTATGTGTTGAGAAAGTTCTCCTCCTCCTTAAGCTAAATAAAGTCTTTAAAAATCCTCTCAGATCAGCTGGAAAATGCCTCGTCACAAAGCTGAAAACAGGGCTGTTTTTCCTGACACCATGAAAAGTTTTAAACGTTTTTAGAGATACGTGGTTCTCACAGGACAGCGACGCTATACAAACATATGATGATCTTATAGACCATGATGCATTGCTGTAGATTAAACTACCCAACAGTTAATAACGGAGTTTAAATGAGCACAACCTTAAACATCTACAGAAGTAAATGCAATATACACATTAATCCTAGGATCAGACCTTTAGGGGGGCTCAGCCCCTAATGAGAATGTGACACGGATACAGTGCCTTGCAAAAGTGTTAACCCCCCGCCTGCTAAATCAGTAATTTCACTGGATAACAATGAATATATGTATTTATAATTATAACAGAGGATAAATGCAAAATATTGAACATATGAAAAAACTACAAAAGTCCCTTCACGGACTACCAGAATCAAATGAAATGATAATGAAGTGTAAACAATAAATAAAATAAAAAATAAAACTTTCCTCAACTGAGTTACAGATGCATAGCATTGGCGACATTAAACCTGTTTCTTTGAACCTGTAATTGTTTGTCCTCTGTCACTAACATTCAAGCATGCAAACTCTAACTTTAATCACTAGCATTGATTTTAAAAAAAAATTATTATAATTTTTAGGGTGGCTGAGATGAAATTTAGGGCTTGAGCCCCCCTAAAAAGGGTCTAAAATCGCCACATGTGTAAATATTCTCCCATGTATCGCTGATGTCCTGTCAGTCGGTCGGCTAACGTTAGCTAAGCTAAGCTAGCCCCGTCAGGATTATGCGCAGTGCAACGCGTTTATAACAAGCAAAACGAACGAGCTGCTTCGACAACATATTCGCTGTCTGTTTTTCATAAAGTGAAGTGTTATTAAACGTCTCAGTACCATCAAACTGCTACATGTTGCTCTGTGAAGGGCTACCAGCGTCCTCCTTATGGGCATCGCCATCTTGACAGCATTGAGAGAGAAAAAAAACTAACATTTCCGGTTTCCCGCTTTCAAAATAAAACTCCTACTTTTCCTACTTTTTTTTTTGTCGGTTAATAAAACGATATTGTACAGTTATTATATTACATAATTTTAGGACAATTTAGGCTCGTAATGTAAGGTTAAGTACTATATATATATATATAACAATATATATAACAATATATATATATATATATATATATTATATATATATATATATATATATATATATATATATATATATATATATTAATAACTTAAAGGTCTTAAGGTGGGTGGTGATGGCGCAGTGGATATGATAAATGCGTTTGGTTCGATTCCCACTGCGATACATCAACCGATGTGTCCCCTAGTTGCTCCAGAGGCGTGCGGCCTCTGACGTATTTAGCAATTATAAGTCAGCTAAATGACATGTAATGTAATGTTAATGGATTTTTTGTTTTTGTTTTTAACATTAGCTAGATAAGATGGGGCTATTCCTTGCTAACATTAAACATTTATGTCAACATTAATGTTAAGTTTCTTTTTTAGAAAGTGGTCTAAATCTATCCAGAGCATCCTTGTATACGTATAGTGGACAAATTAGATGGGAAATGCTCTCTTTTAATGGTCCACAGAATATGAAAATTGTAGTTGTTTTTGTGTAGCGGAGCCCATGTACACCCATTGACATATAGCGTACACCACATTGACATTTGTACATCACTCACACACGTTCAGCACGTACGCTGACACGACGTGATGACGTTGCGTGTCTGTAGGTCGACGCTGCTTAACTTGAGTTGTTTGGGCTTTCTACGGGGAGAGAGAAGTGTTGCTGGCAGTGCTGGGAGGGTTCTAGTTGATGTTGTTGCTCCTGGGCCGCAGGCTTTCGCTGTCATTCGTATACAGACTCACCACCTGCTGTCCACCATCACTGTCGAGTTCTGTACTAATAAAACTCAGAGCGATAACTAGAGTCCCACACAACACCGTCTTCGTTATCGCAGCCAGACAAAACACAGTAATCATGCCCGAGAGGAGGCCCTTCGTACGGTTACCAACTGACGTTTACCCCGTCAACTATGGCTTGTGTCTGAAGCCCGACCTGATCGACTTCACTTTTGAAGGCAAGCTGGAGGCTGTGGTGGAGGTATGTTAAACCCGAGCGGTTGGCTAGCTAGCTACATGCATGGGTGGATTTGTTTGTGCATGGCAGGGGATCTTGTTATGTAATCTCACCAGCTAACGTTAACGTTACCAGTAACGTTAGCTAGGTAACGTTAGCTAGCTAATTTGTTAGCCACCAGCCCGTTAGTAGTAACCTAACTAGCTGACGGTGTTGGCAGCTAATGTTAAGGTTAGCTGGCAGTTGCTAGCCTAGCTAACTGTTTCTTGACGGGCTCACACTGTCCGAGGGAGACCCACATGTGTTAAATATAACGTCTGGATATTTCTGCGACTAGCCAGAAGCGAATTGAAGCTAGCTAGCACAACAGTCCCGGTGACGGCAGCAGACTTGCACTCTCATGTTAGCTTAGCCTTCACACCGTGGACATTAGCCTGCTAACAGGCGCTTGGCAATGCGCTTAATGTGTTTCAAGAGCGGTTCGTGGTATGCCAGTAGCGTTGCACCCTTGTTTCACCAATGCATTACTATAAGTCACGCTCAATTTGATCTGTTATAGATTACTGAAGTTGTTAACTAGCGGTTAGCAAACGCTCACCAATGTTTGCTAAATCATGGCAACATCACGTTGCACCCTCCCACCCCGTTACCTCACAGTGGTGGAAGAAGAATTCAAATCATTTTACTTAAGTAAATGCATTAATATCACACTGTGAAAATACTCCACTATAAGTTAAAGTACAAAAAATTACTTAAACTCTTTATTATGTAAATGTTGGGTTGGAAAATCAGCACCAGTCACCAGCCAAATGCTGGTAAAATATGCAAGTTGCTGCTAGGTTTGCTTATCTCACCAGCCAAAAAAAAACAAAGGTTATTGAGTAGGCCTGGGTTAAAATAATTGATTCTCCAATTAAAATCAATCTTTGTTTGAGTGATGTGATATTGATTTGTAAAGTCCAGAAATCTTTCTTTTAATAAATGCCTTTTCACCTTGGATGTATAAGTAAAAAGTACTTAAACAAACTTTTGGGGGGATTAGTTTGTAATGTAAACATTGACTTGGTGCATTATAAAACATATTTTAAGGTTGCTTCTTGCTTGTACAATTTACAGCAGAAGTTCTCTGAGAAGCACAGTTAGTATTGTAACTGAAATTTTGATATAGAATCAGAAATGTAATCCAATTGGGACCTTGAGAATCTGAATCGAATGGATTTGGAAATCTTTGTCGATACCCAGCCCTCTTATTGGGTGGCTGGTAGCTTTTTAAATCCACCAACCACAGTGGCAGGTGAACAAAAAGTTCATGTCCAACCCTGGCTCTAGTTTAGGAGAGTTAAACTCTTCTTTAAATAGCCTTTTGGGTAAATTTGAAGAATATACACAGCTTTCAGTTGACTGTAATGTTAACGTTAGTCGAACCTGTTGTATTCCCTGTGTCTTGTTGCTAAAGTGTGTGTAGATGGTAGCTACTATGTAACTAACACATAAAACCACCAGCTCACTTTGCATTTATTACCTCCGCCAAGGAAGGAAGGAAATGTTTTCGGTTGAAATACTACTGTCCTGATTTTGTAATGAAACTAGGTGGAAGGGTGTAGCATGTACCAGGGAAGAACCCATTACATTTTGGAGCGAATTGGCCTTGGCAGAGGTCTGTGCTGTCCTCCCTGAGTGCCCTTCTAGTTTCAGGGAGAGCATTTGTGCTTACAGGGTGCAAAATGCTCCATTGTGCGAGCACAGACACCGGTCAGCTGTCCTAACACCTATGCCTGGTTGGAAACACTAACTCAACGCCCATTTTTAGAGCTATCAAGACAGACCACATGAATATGTTGTCTAAATGTGTATCTTTGCAAATATTAGTTTTTCTTTGTGTATGTGACACGTTTCACTAATGTGATATTAACTGATTCACTCTCAAGAACAGATTGAAGAAATAGCAGTACATTAAAAATGACAATAATAATTCATTACCTTTTTATATAGCGCTTTATCATAGACCCTCAAAGCGCTTCAGGGGGGTGGACTACTCTCCAACACAGGGGTCACCAACACGGTGCCCGTGGGCACCAGGTAGCCCCCAAGGACCACATGAGTAGCCCTCAGGCCTGTTCTAAAAATGAAAATTGAATATTTATATTATCCGTTTCCCATTGTCATTGTTGATAATTATTGTGAGAAATCATTAACATGATCAGTGTCTTCACGTAGATGAGTATCATTTATCATTAATAACCATATATCAAACTGGTAGCCCTTCGTATGACTCAATACCGATGAAGTAGCTTTCAGTTTCAAAAAGGTTGGTGACCCCTGCTCTGACACCACCAATGTGTAGCACAAGATAACACTAACTCCAAAGAACACTAGTGACATTTCTAACAAAAAGCAGAAAGCTGGAAAAAGAAATTAAAATGTCTTGCCTGACCAACGGTCCAAAACCCAAAGATATACAGTTAGTTTACAAATTATATAAAACAAAGATGAGCAGTAAATCATAACATTTGAAAAGTGGCCATTTTCCCTCAAAGAATGACTAATTTATAACGATTATTTTTCTGTTGATTGATTATTTCGGCACTAAACCATTGACAAGTTGGCGCTGGATGCCTTTGAGAAGGCACTGGGTGGTGATGGCGCAGTGGATGTGACACACGCCTTTGGCGTGGGAGACCTGGGTTCGATTCCCACTGTGATACATCAACCAATGTGTCCCTGAGCAAGACACTCAACTCCTAGTTGCTCCAGAGGCGTGCGGCCTCTGACATATATAGCAATTGGAAGTCGCTTTGGATAAAAGCGTCAGCTAAATGGCATTTAAATGTAATGAGAAAGTTTTGTTTTATCAGTACCAAAACTCTAGCACCTGTACTGAAATGACAGCTAGCCCAAGGAATGAATATGGGAGCTGAGCCAAGTAAAAGCCATTAAAGCAGGACATATTCAAACATCTTTAAACAGTATTAATAAAACATCCAATCGAGTTTTGAATATATTCAAACATTCTGTCCTTGTGTTAATCATTTAAATGTTTGCCCGTGGTGAATGCAAATCCTCATTTCAGCAAATCTCAAAGTTGAGTCCTCCTGAAAGTTTTTAAAAGTGCTCATATTCTGCTCATTTTCAGGTTCATAATTGTATTTAGAGGTCGTACCAGAATAGGTTTATGTGGTTTCATTTTCAGAAAACGCCATATTTGTGTTGTACTGCACATTGCTGCAGCTCTTCTTTTCACCCTGTGTGTTGAGCTCTCTGTTTTAGCTACAGAGTGAGGCATCTCACTTCTGTTCCATCTTTGTTGGGAGTCGCACATGCTCAGTAGCTAGGTAAGGACTACTAGCCAGTCAATTTGTTGTTTGTATATCTGGAGTGGTAACGTAAATAATTTCCCCCTGGGATTATTAAAGTATTTCTGATTCTGATTCTGAAGCAGAGTATGAGGGCGTGCCCTGACAGTAGCTAGGTAAGGACTACTAGCCAGTCAGAAGCAGAGTATGAGGGTGTGCCATGCTAGCAGCTAGGCGAGCATTATAACGTGTGTTCCAAAGTGACCACGTCTGTCTCTGAAGTAAAGGCTGGACTACAATAGAGCTGTTTGGAGCAGTTGGTGAACAGTGTTTTCTGTTGGAGATGGTAAGTCCCTTTGGGGGGGACTTTGGGCTTTTTCACTTTGTAAACCTATAACTTGAACAAAAAAGATATATAACACAATAAAGGAAATGGAAAAAGTCAAAAAGCATAATATGAGCACTTTTAAATCCCGTTTTTGCTAAGAATTGAAAATTCTCTACCACTCTTTGGTTTAGTAATAACCTCCTTTACCTGCGGTTTGTACAAAGCCTGGGTAAAAATGCAGTAGACCGGAAGAAACTCAAGCAATGTGGCACTCTTTGCCTGGCATGTTTCATAATTACTGCCTCTCTGCTTTTGTCAGCCTCCCAAGTGTCCCACAACAACAGCAGCGTCCTACCAGCAGCGCCACAAGCCGTGAATGTCACTGTGACTGCCCTTTCTGAAAACTGCATGGCATCCAAGTGTGCCACTGTTTTTCTCCCTTGAAAACTTGTGGCAGTTACATCCACTGTTTTCACATCGCAGTCAGTCTTCTATTCTTTGTTTTTATCACTTTCTTTCCCTCTTCATACCCCCAACTGGTTCTTTATCTGTGACTGGTTTTGCCCTTCAGCCTTTTGTAGGTTTAGCTCACAGTGAGTAGAGTAGGTTCAATCCTGTCTCAGATATCTGCTGTTCAGTCCGGATAAATCCATCAGAATTGCAAACAAAAACGCAAACAGAACTCTGGCTTCTTTACATACTAACTTTCTTTAAAATTCCTCTTTCCCTAACAGATTGGGGTTTTGTAACGAAGGCACCGCTGAGATGATCAAATGATCAATTATGCTGTTTCATGTCAATGTTTACAGGTTACACAAGCCACTAATCAGATTGTGATGAACTGTGCTGACATCGACATCATCACAGCTTCCTTTGTACCACAGGGAGGAGAAGGTGAGGGTCAGACTTTGTCAGCTTTCCCCCCCCCCCTTTTTACTCTTTGTTAATGACATTCCCTTTGATTAAAAAAAAAATGTAGTTCGTTACACGTATTGCATGCTCGTGGTCTCATGTCTTTTTCTTCCACTCTTCATTTATTTATTTTTAGAAATTAATGCCACAGGATTCAACTATCAAAATGAGGATGAGAAAGTCACCCTGTCGTTTCCTAGCTCTTTACAGAAAGGTAAGAAGGCACTCCACTCGGCTCTGCTGTCCCTGTTTTTAAAACAATATACTTTTCTGTCATTAATGCTGTTGAAAAAGATTTCCCCCCCCTTTTGGCTGTGGCCAAACTAACACTCTAACTCTCTCTGTGCACGCCTCCCCAGGCTCTGGCTCGTTGAAGATAGACTTTGTCGGGGAGCTGAATGACAAAATGAAGGGATTCTATAGGAGTAAATATACATCCACTACTGGAGAGATCCGCTACGCTGCTGTCACACAGTTTGAGGTAAGCTGACGGCCTCAGAGAAGTGGGATGTTTTTCTTCTGGTGAAGGTTGGGTGTGTTGCTTAACCCACTACTTGCCTGTGTTGCGACATAGGAGGGCGTGTTGGTCATGTGGCTGTTGTTGGTTTTCTAGAATTGTCCTAAAGATGAGGCAATATCTTTTTATGAGTATGTTTTGATGTTTTAATGCTACAGTGTGTTGACATGTGTTTTTGGGATAGTTGAGCCAAAACCAGGTCGGTTCAGTCTGGACTCCGACTTGGTGGCTTTCATCAGAACCTGCAGGAGCTCCGCCTGCTGTGTTTTTCTACCACAGTGTGGGCACACTGAAAGATAAAGTTATGACAGAGTGTCCCATGCATGTTCACAAATTATGTAAATTTCGGTGTAGATGATCTCATGATCTTTATCTTGCAAACACACAGATACGCCTTGATAGTCCTACCAAGTTACAACATGAGTGAGAGACAGAAAACCGAGAAGCTGTGAACAGATTGTGCTAAAACAGCTGAAAGTTTGTTTTACTAGGGCCTGAGCACCGGTGACCAGAGGTCGGAGAAAGTTCCTCACCACAAGTCCAGTGTAGTTGCTTGCTCACGTTTATGTGTTTCGGCACACACTTGGAAACTTGGACAATGTGACATGAACACAGGTAGAAGCTAGAACACCTCTCACCCCCCTTCACCAGACTGGGAGCTCCCTGAGCAGCTCCTTCAGCAGCAGACTGCTGCACCCTCAGTGCAACAAGAAGCGCTACCGCAAGTCCTTTTTTATTCCAGCAGCAGTCAGGCTCTTTAATACAACATCGTAATGTAGCACTGCTCGCTGATTCTGCAACACAAGCCATCACTTGAAAATATTCTGCTTTTCTTTTTTATTACTCAGTGTCACCTCCTACTGTGCAATATGTCATTTCTATTCATCCGCACCTTGTGTGTGTGTGTGTGTGTGTGTGTGTGTGTGTGTGTGTGTGTGTGTGTGTGTGTGTGTGTGTGTGTGTGTGTGTGTGTGTGTGTGTGTGTGTGTGTGTGTGTGTGTGTGTGTGTGTGTCGGTCTGTTTATATAAGGGTTTTTATAGTGTACATACTACTATTATAACTCTTATTCTATTTCTTATAATACGTTTTGTATATTTTTCCTATGTCTATTTTTGTTATTCTGACGTGTGAGTTTTTCGGTTACACTTTACTCGAAGGTACCTACATAAGAGTGACATGACACGGTCACGAACGTGTCATAAACATTATAAACGAGTCGGAAACATTTATGACATAACGCTTCTTGTAGTAAGTGTCATTCGGTTTTTGTCCTGACAAGTTAGGGTTCATGTGTCATGACCGTGTCATGACAGTGTCATGTGTTCCTGACCGTGTCATGTCACTCTTGTGTAGATACCTTCAAGTAAAGTGTTACCAAATTTTCTTTTGAGCTGCTGTTACAGGGGAATATCCCCAGTGTGGGATTAATAAAGTCTTATCTTGAAGCACTAGCAGTGACCGGTCACCAGCAACACCAGTAGGTTGACACCTGTGCTGAGGGAGTGTATAATGGTAACTTTCTAGTCACCCAGCAAGACTTTTTGTTGTTGTCTTCGCCTAGTTTACCGGGCTGGTTTGTAGATAAATGAATTGGCTGCAGGCTTTTAATGTAAAGGACATGCTACAAATGCCATAGGGAAATGTGATCCTTTCAGGATATTATCTGCTTTGAAAAACAGCTGACAGGTCGCTGTTTTTTTTTAACCTGGCGCAGATAAAAACATTCTCTGCTGTAGTGCTGCCGGCTCCTGCAACAAAGGGAAGGAGTCTGGTGCTGCTCACGCAGCAAAATGACAGGACAAATATAAGTGAAAATACCAGAAGCCTTTTGGCTGGCATGTTATAATGTGGAGGCTGTTGTGTCCCTAACAACACAGGAGGACCTAAACATAGGTCTTTCACTATGCTTCAAACACAACAGCAGTCTAGAAATTAGGTGGTAACTTTCCCTTCTCTGACTCTCTCTGTTTAGGTTATTAGCTCATAGAATTTATTTCGAATTTTAATTCGTTATTTTTTGTGGGCATTCTTCGGCCTTTATTCTGATAGGACAGCTGAAGACATGAGAGAGGGGGGGAATGACATACAGCAAAGGGCCGCAGGTCGGAGTCGAACCCGGGCCCGCTGCGTTGAGTAAACCTCCATATATGGGCGCCCTGCTCTACCAACTGAGCTATCCGGGCGCACACGTTTCACGTTATTTATTGTCATCTGCCCAACACTTACGGAGAAGCAGTCGTTGGCGATAAAAAAATCTTAGAGCTCAGGCTCCCTCTAACAATTTCTTATTAATCAGTAACCGAAAAGGATTTATTGCCAAGTAAGTAACAATTACAATGAATTTGCATTGGTGGATGGTGCATACATAAACATATTAAAAGGAAATAAACAAGAAATGTAAAAGAAACTAACATACGCTACCGATCAAAAGTTTGGGGTCACTTAGAAATTTCCATTCCACTCCATAATGGACAGAATACCAGCTGATCTGAGTAGGTGGCTGATCTTTAATGCAGTATTTACATTGCCCATTATCAGCAACCATTCATCCAATGGTCCAAAGGCCCATTCTGTTTACTAATCTGATATCATTTTAAAAGGCTAACTGAGTAAACATTGGAGAACCCTTTTGCAATTATGTAAGCACATAATGTCATCTGAAAACTGCTGCCCTGGTTAAAAAAACAATGCAAGTGATCTCAGCTGGTAGTCGGTCTATAATGGAGTGGAATGGAAATGTCTACGTGACCACAAACTTTTGACCAGTAGTGTAAATAAACAAAGATGTACAATATTAACTGTTCTAACAGTAAGAAATGAACGCTTTATGGTTTAGTGCCAGATGAGCAAAGATGCTGATGAATGAAATGTGTATAAATAGGAGAAACCGTGCAAGTAAAAACAAATGAGGATCTAAGACATGAATATTGCAGAAGTTAAAATGAAAGGGATAAAATGTAACGGATATAGATAATATTTGTGGTAGAAATGTGTGCAGGGGTTGCAAAATTGTCTCACAGATAAAATCAAATGTGACCCAAAAATAAACCTATGATCACAGCAGATGGTTTAAGATGCATTTTGTTGCCAGGTATGAACTGCAATCCCCCTCAGCTTGGTCTGAACACTCAGTTTGTGTTCTCTCTCTCTCTCTCTCTCTCTCTCTCTCTCTCTCTCTCTCTCTCTCTCTCTCTCTCTCTCTCTCTCTCTCTCTCTCACATATATTTCCTCCAGGCCACGGATGCTCGCAGAGCTTTCCCCTGTTGGGATGAGCCAGCTATAAAAGCCACCTTTGACATCTCTTTGATAGTTCCCAAGGACAGAGTCACCTTGTCAAATATGGTACGTTGTCATATGTTCTACTTCTCCATCTGAGAAACTCCAGACCTCAGACTGCCCGAGTCACCCTCTGCTGCCAAGTTTCTTTTGTGTGTTTATGTGCGCGTTTCCCCTCCTTTCTCTTCCCTCTCTTTTCTCTTTGTAGCTTACATAACAGAGGGCAGACAGTCACTGCATGTTTTTCACCTCTGGCTAATGTTGTGTTTAACGGCATGGGAAATGCAACTACTGTACATGTGTGATGATTTTTTTTTTTTTTGTCATTTTAAGACAAATTCTCCTTAAAACATTTCTTGCGTTTGTCATACCGACTCAGTGATTTATTTTTTTTATTTTTTTAACTGAAGGCATTGCAGCCGAATTGCATCAGAAAACCTCATCTGGCTTAGATTATTTCTAACCACACACCTCCAGGCTAAAGCAGTTTATTTGGGTGGTGACGATGAAACTAAATTTGGGTATTTCTGATGACTTACTGTAGTGAAGGAAATGTGATTATTCCGGCCAGCAGGACTAAGCCCCACACAGATTTATGCCAGTCCAGCTCTCAACCTTTTGTGTCCACATACCTGCGGAAATTTATTTTCTCAGCGAGTCCACCGTGACCTTTTTTAAAGTCCAGTGCAAAACAATACTGCACTGAGCTCGACTGTGTACAGATGCTGTTCAGTGGATACATTGTTGAAACACAGGGTACATGTTGGTACAGACGGTGAAAGATATACGCTACTGCTAGGGCTGCACAATTAATCGCAATTTTATCAAAATCGCAATACGGACCAGTGCAATATCCAAATCGCAGGGAGGGACGCCATATTTGCTAAAGGCAGAATATGTGTCAAACCATTCTGAATGAAGTAGTGTGGCGCTGCAGAGACGTCCCGGCCTACAAATGGTATCCTACGGACCTAAAGAAAACAAATCGTTGTTTGGTACAGATCTTCACAAAAATGTACACTATAATGATTTGAATTTTAATTGTAATATTTATTAAGGAAAATGAGAGTAATGATACAAAAATGAGCATTCCCTCCAATATCAGCAATCGCATCGCAATACCAGTCAAAATAATCGCAATGAGATACTTCCCTCATATTGTGCGGCCCTAGCTACTGCTAATGCCGACCTTTTACACCAAACGGCTTTTAAAAGCGATTCCACTGTTGCAGGCAACTTTCCAATATAGTCTTGCTAGAGTTGGCGCGCGCGCTCCCGTTGTCTCAATCGCTAACTCAGTCCGAGCTGTCTTAAAGGTCCTATGACATGGTGCTCTTTGGATGCTTTATATAGACCTTAGTGGTCCCCTAATACTGTATCTGAAGTCTCTTTTATATAGACCTTAGTGGTCCCCTAATACTGTATCTGAAGTCTCTTTTATATAGACCTTAGTGGTCCCCTAATACTGTATCTGAAGTCTCTTTTATATAGACCTTAGTGGTCCCCTAATACTGTATCTGAAGTCTCTTTTATATAGACCTTAGTGGTCCCCTAATACTGTATCTGAAGTCTCTTTTATATAGACCTTAGTGGTCCCCTAATACTGTATCTGAAGTCTCTTTTATATAGACCTTAGTGGTCCCCTAATACTGTATCTGAAGTCTCTTTTATATATACCTTAGTGGTCCCCTAATACTGTATCTGAAGTCTCTTTTATATAGGCCTTAGTGGTCCCCTAATACTGTATCTGAAGTCTCTTTTATATAGACCTTAGTGGTCCCCTAATACTGTATCTGAAGTCTCTTTTATATAGGCCTTAGTGGTCCCCTAATACTGTATCTGAAGTCTCTTTTATATAGACCTTAGTGGTCCCCTAATACTGTATCTGAAGTCTCTTTTATATAGACCTTAGTGGTCCCCTAATACTGTATCTGAAGTCTATTTTATATAGGCCTTAGTGGTCCCCTAATACTGTATCTGAAGTCTCTTTTATATAGACCTTAGTGGTCCCCTAATACTGTATCTGAAGTCTCTTTTATATAGACCTTAGTGGTCCCCTAATACTGTATCTGAAGTCTCTTTTATATAGACCTTAGTGGTCCCCTAATACTGTATCTGAAGTCTCTTTTATATAGACCTTAGTGGTCCCCTAATACTGTATCTGAAGTCTCTTTTATATAGACCTTAGTGGTCCCCTAATACTGTATCTGAAGTCTATTTTATATAGGCCTTAGTGGTCCCCTAATACTGTATCTGAAGTCTCTTTTATATAGACCTTAGTGGTCCCCTAATACTGTATCTGAAGTCTATTTTATATAGACCTTAGTGGTCCCCTAATACTGTATCTGAAGTCTCTTTTATATAGACCTTAGTGGTCCCCTAATACTGTATCTGAAGTCTCTTTTATATAGACCTTAGTGGTCCCCTAATACTGTATCTGAAGTCTCTTTTATATAGACCTTAGTGGTCCCCTAATTTCTAGCCACTGGGGGACCGTAGACAGGCTGGGGGAACTCATATTAATGTTAAAAAGAAATTTTCATGCCATGGGACCTTTTAAAGCTACGGTGCGTAGTTTCTGTCTCCCCCGTGAGGAATTCTAAGTAATGACAACAACACTGTCGGCATGTCCACATGATACAAGCCCTTCGTGATTGCGCAAGCGCCCCCACCCCCACCCCTCCTCCACACAGTTGCTAGTAGCCAAGGAGGACACAGAGGATTAAAATAACATGATTGACTCTTCAGAAGAGGTCATTATCTTGGCTCGAGTTTCTGTGCGCGGAAGTCGCCGGACGACACAATCTTCTGAACATAGCCACGCTGAGAAACCCAGAGAGAGTGGTGTGGAGCTGATAGTCTTAATTAGCTTTGGATCAACTCATTTGGCAACGGATTGAATGTAACGGACGTTCATTAATATCAAAAAGTTACGCACTAAAGCTTTAAGTCAGTCTTTTTTCCCCGTCTTGACAACCTTGGAAAGCGGCTGTGGGTCTTTAGGCTTTGTCTTTTTGCATTTTACGACGTCACTCTTTGCTCAAAAGAGAAAAATGAGGGAATCAGAAGCTCTTGCTCCTAAATAACGATCTGCTACAAAACGTCTTATTTTAGCACCATGTTTCAGTATGGATTTTTGTTTGTCGATAATCTGTTTCCGTGCCATTTCACTGTGTTATTCCTCTCCACAGAATGTCATCGAACGAAAGCCATATCCAGAGGATGAAAACCTTGTGGAAGTGAAGTTTGCCACCACGCCCATCATGTCCACGTACCTTGTAGCTTTTGTCATCGGTGAATATGACTTTGTGGAGAGCCAATCGTCAGACGGTATAACGGTACGCGTCTACACGCCTGTCGGGAAGGCAGAACAAGGGAAATTTGCACTGGAGGTGAGAATGTTGACAAAACACCTTTTTTGAAATACTTTCCAGAGAGCAAACCACGGTTGAGTCCCAGCGGGTGAGTCACTTTGTGTTTCCACTGAGAATTATACAAACTCTAACCTTGACTGGAAATGTAGACAAATGCACAGAAAACGGACATATTCACCAGCATTTGATGGTAGATTCTAGGGCTGGATCCAGTATTCCACTATTCTGGTATAAGTTCGTTGGGTAGATATTAGATTTTCAGTTTTGGGATTTGATTATTTGGTTTTCCGTCAGTACTGTAATAAAGTTGAGACAGATTCGACATCACACAGACGAGCCACCACCAAAGCTTCAAGTACTCTGTTTTCGAATATTCGCTTTCGAATATTTGCTTTTCGAATAGTCTCTTTTGAGCTGCAAAGCACAAAAAATAGTATTCAACAACAGCCCTAGTAGATTCCATCCTCAATATTTGAATCTGCATAATCCTTTTTGCCTCCTTTTAGTCTTGCTGTATTTTTTCAGAAGTTTTTAAATACTTTTTGAGTATTGTTACATACATATACACTGTCTTTTTTTGCAGGTTGCGACTAAGACCTTACCTTTCTACAAAGACTACTTCAATGTTCCTTATCCATTGCCTAAAATCGATCTCATAGCTATTGCTGATTTTGCTGCTGGTGAGTAGTTGTCAATTTAACATTCAGGAATGTGACCCATTTCCACTGAGACTGTTGACAGTGAAACACACCTTTCTTCCTGTCATGCAGGTGCCATGGAAAACTGGGGCCTTGTTACCTACAGGTAAGCTGTAGCTGCTCTTTGAACACATACCACACATAAAAGATACAGTCAGACATTTACGCACATCCACACACCGATGGCACAGAGGTTTAGGGCCCTGTTTTAACGATCTAAGCGCGCCGTGTGATGCGCCTGGCGCGGGTGCGTTTAGGGCGTGTACAAATCCACTTTAGTTTAACAGCGGGGGCCCATGGTTCAAAAGGGTTGTACTTAGTGTCTTCATTAATTCATAGGTGTGTTTTGGGCGTAACCTGCAATAAACCAATCAGAGGGTCCTCTCCCATTTCCTATAAAAGCCAGGCGCGTTTGGACCTTGGCGTATTGCTATTATGATGGAGGATCTGCTGAGCAGGAATGAGAGATTTTCAGGAGAAGAAACTGATCTGCTCGTGCGTGAAGTTAAAGCGCCAGTAACCATAATAACATGTAATATAAATATATATAGATATACACAATAATACTGTTTCACATTTGTAATATTTGTATCTGTAATCTTCTGCATGCGTGTGTGCTGCTGCATGTATTTGGCTTCTCCATATCATACCTGTGCAAGGTAAAATGAGTTGTAGGCATAGTACACGCACGTGCACGCGCGTCCCTGTGCGTGTGTAACAAGCATAGTGTGTAACAAGCATAGTGTGTAACAAGCATAGTGTGTAACAAGCATAGTGTGCGCGCGCTGTGAACGAGCCTAGGCACATTTTACTGCTCTGTTAAAATAACTGTTAAAATGCTGTGTCATTGACTTTGGACCAGGTTTTTGTTGGTCAATGGCACGATCACTTCCCGCTGCCTCAAGATAGCAATACGCCCAGAATGCACCTGAACACACCTCCCTGTAAGACCAGCACGCACAGAATGCACCTGAACACACCTCCCTGTAAGACCAGCACGCACAGAATGCACCTGAACACACCTCCCTGTAAGACCAGCACGCACAGATGTAAACCGAATCATTTTTTGTTGTTGTTGATCGGACACAACAAGCAATGTGAAATTGTATCCTTGAACTTCTTACTTTTTTTCGCTTGTTGACATTTCATAAACTATACATTACAGGCCAAAAGTTTGGACACACCTCATTCAATGCGTTTCCTTTATTTTCATGACTATTTACATTGTAGATTCTCACTGAAGGCATCAAAACTATGAATGAACACATATGGAATTATGTACTTAACAAAAAAGTGTGAAATAACTGAAAACATGTCTTATATTTTAGATTCTTCAAAGTAGCCACCCTTTGCTTTTTTTGATAACTCTGCAAACCCTTGGTGTTCTCTCAATGAGCTTCATGAGGTAGTCACCTGAAATGGTTTTACCTTCACAGGTGTGCTTTGTCAGGGTTCATTAGTGGAATTATTTCCCTTATTAATAAAAAGCAAAGGGTGGCTACTTTGAAGAATCTAAAATATAAGACATGTTTTCAGTTATTTCACACAAGTACATAATTCCATATGTGTCGATTCATAGTTTTGATGACTTCAGTGAGAATCTACAATGTAAATAGTCATGAAAATAAATAAAAAAACGCATTGAATGAGTGTGTCCAAACTTTTGGCCTGTACTGTAAATGATTAATCATGAAAATAAGCATCTGCTTTATCGACGGGGAAAAGAATTGTTTTGCAGTCTGATTCAGAGAACAGCAGGTTTTTTTTTTTCCCCCACCCTTTCTTTGAGAAAAAGTTCTTATTGCGTTTGTCTCTTTTAAAAGCGCTGATGGCTTTTTAATTGCTTCGCGGTCTGTTAGACGTGCTGCCACCTGTTAGGCATTCAGATAGCATGGTGATAAAAAAGTCAGCAGGAAAAAAAAAAAACATTTTTTTCAAGTCTTCTGTGGTAGCAGTAGGTAAATTGCTAGTAACCGGTGAGGAAAATAGGGGTTGGTTTTTAGGGTGTGGTGGGGAAAAGGAAGAAGTGGAGGGGGGGTGTAGAAAGAACACCGGCGTTCCTTTTTTTTTTTTTTTTTGTTGGGGGGGGGGGGGGGCAACGCCAAAAAAACACCACTTTTTCTTTTCCCGGGGGGGGGGGGGGGGGGGGGGGGGGGCCCCCCCCCCCCCCCCCGGGGTGAATTTCCTACCTTTTTCATATTTGTTACTGAGAATGTCACTTCTGGCAGCCTTAAACATCTTGTGAGCAGATTAGAAAATAAGGGTAATCATAGCAATAACATAATGACAAAACTCATGATGATAACGAAAAAGCAAAAACACTGGAGCACTAACTGGAAGAAGTAAATCCAAAATGGACAAAATAAGGAAGAGAAAAATATTTTAAAATTGAGGTGTGTGTGTGTGTGTGTGTGTGTGTGTGTGTGTGTGTGTGTGTGTGTGTGTGTGTGTGTGTGTGTGTGTGTGTGTGTGTGTGTGTGTGTGTGTGTGTGTGTGTGTGTGTGTGTGTGTGTGTGAGAGAGAGTGAGAGTACGTAAGAATCTAATATATTCTGTTCTGTTCCTCTTATGGCGACAATTTCTATAAATGTTGATCTTAAGTTTAGCGCTGCAAAGATTAGTTGACAACTATATAATTAAATGCCAACTATTTTGATGAGTCATTTTTTTTATGAATAAAAAATTCTCTGTTTCCAGCATTTTAAATGTGAATATTGTTCTAGTGTCTTCTCTCCTCTGTGACCGTAAACTGAATATATTTTGAGTTGTGGACAAAACGAGACATTTGAGGACGTCCTCTTGGGAAACACTGATCCAAATGTTCTGACATTTTATAGAACAACTAATCCATTAATCGAGAAATCAAACAATAATAAAAAGAATCGTTAGTTGCAGCCCTACTTGAGTTAACAACTTAAGTTACCCATCCTTCAAGAATGATTTTAATTTGTTTAATTGTGTCCCAACAGAGAGTCAGTGTAAGTATTTGTAACTGTGTGTGTGTGTGTGTGTGTGTGTGTGTGTGTGTGTGTGTGTGTGTGTGTGTGTGTGTGTGTGTGTGTGTGTGTGTGTGTGTGTGTGTGTGTGTGTGTGTGTGTGTGTGTGTGTGTGTGTGTGTGTGTGTGTGTGTGTGTGTGTGTGTGTGTGTGTGTGTGTACAGGAATGGTGGACCCATCTGTGGCTTAATGAGGGATTTGCATCTTGGATCGAGTATCTGTGTGTGGATCACTGCTTCCCAGAGTACGACATCTGGACCCAGTTTGTCTCAGCCGACTACACCCGCGCTCTGGAACTGGACGCGCTGGACAGCAGCCATCCCATAGAGGTGAGCCGCGGAGGGATTTATAAAACGGAAAGCTGCTGGCTCGTTCAGGCTGTTGGGAAGAATGTTTTTACATGTGGCAACTTGTGATTGGGCTCATGATCACGCCACCACATCAACTTTTTTTTTTTTTTTTTACAATTGTTCACAAAACAGGGAGTTTGTTTATACGAAATGGTGTTGGCAAAATAGACTTCCCTCTGTATGTGGATTATTTTGGAAGTAATGTTATTTAATGAGAGTGTGACGTGTTTGTTGTTGTAATCTGCTGCTACAAAGCTTGATTGTGTCCGTTGTGCCTGAGAGGACTACTCTATATGTCTGAGTGTTCGTTGATGCTTTTAGGTTGTAGAAAGTCCTCTTTACAAAATGGATTTTGTTTTGTACGTGGAGAACAAATCGCTGTTCATCGGTTAAACCAAACTGACAACTGAAAGGGGCAGAAAGAGACAAAGATCCCTCTGAGCAACCGTTGAATAATTGTTTTGAATAAGAACAAAACAAAGCAGCAGTCATTTGGAAAAGAAACTGGAGGATTACTATCAAGTGGGTGCAGATTTAAACAGGAACTGCTCCCTGTTTCAGCGTCGAGTGCTCTGAGAGATCACAGTTGAAACCTCTTCAATCTAACCACTGAGTAGACTGCAGAGGGCCCGAAGAAAAACACAACGACTCAATATTTAGAGCTTATGATGATCGAGGGCCCCTTGTGCTTTTCTGGACTGGAAAATAAATTTAAAGGTATAGTGGAGGATTATCCCGAATTTTAGAAAAGATCCGCCCTCTCCACTTTTTGAAAAAATGCACATGTGCAACACTCTGCCTGCTCCCGAGACGTAACGCCTATTAAACGTGTGCACGAGAGTGCACTGTTTACAAGTTGCTGTCGGCATGGCTCATACAAGCTACTTTCAGAAAGAAGATTTGCACTTTTTCACAAATTGAGATGTTTACCGTGTCTGCGCGGTGCGTGACTTGTGCCAGGGCTAGCATCGCTAATCATAGCTTACATCAACTTTCACTAGCAGTGATTTTAAATGGATTTCTCCAAATAGCACGCCAAACTTTACCTGTCGAGTAGAAACTTGGCGACTGAGGCATCAGTGGAGAGCCCAACCTGTGCTTTTAGCGCACGCCAGCGTGTGAAACATTCTCCCAAAAACACTCCGGTCTTGTTTCTTTCTTCAGAGGCCTTTCTCTTCTTGTCATACCTTTCGTAGACACTCGTAGCTCACCACACATATACACCTGAAAGTATTCCTGCGCAGAAAGCGAAAACTACCCTAGGGACGAGCACGTACCACGGCCTTACGTAAACATAGCGCCAGAATGATTGACAACCAGGAGGACCAATAGTCTTGATGATCCACCCGGAAAAAGAAAATCCTCCACAATACCTTTAATATCCAAGTTCCAACAGGGCTCTTCTGTCTGCAACACTGTGGGGACACCCACTAAATGAAGTTTGAATAATTTCATTATTTTTATTTATTTTTTTATGATCCATTTTTTATTGTTTTTTTCTTTAACATACAGAACAGAAACACAAAATGAACAAGAACAACAACCCTCTCCAACCCCCCACCCTCTGCGGTCTTGAGAAAAAATAAAAAATAAACAGAAATCACACCTTGCCTAGTCACTCTTTAATTCTTGTGATGCTGAGGTCATTAGGTCTGATACTTGTGCTGCTGTGTTTTTTCCATAGGTCTATAGACGATGACTTGGCTTTGTTAATCCTTGCTGTAGAGAGCTCCAGCATAACTATGTCCAGAAAATACGCCAACCACTGTTTTATACAAAGCGAGTGAGGGGGGAGCCAGCGCTGAGCTATCATTTTCTTGGTTGTGGTTGAGCCAAATTTTCCCAAGCAGGTGTAATTTAGAGTCGTCATTAAGTAACCGAACAATCGGGTCAGTAGGAATTCGACATCCTATCACATCAGATATTATTGATGTTGTTTTATTCCACAACTCCTGCACCTGTTCCCACTCCCAGACCAGGTGCAGGAAAGTTCCAGTTTGTTCAGGTTGACAGAACGTACAATAGGGAGTAGGAATGGCTTTAGAGACGTATCTCTTCTGAGGAGTCCAATATGTCCTATGACATATGTTGAAGTGGATATACTGGTGGTTTGGGTTCTTGGAACAATGGAAAATGTTGTCCCAGCCTGTCTCCCAATTAATTGCGTTCCCCCTCAGGGCTCAGCTCTCGCTGAATAATTTCATTTTTATACTATTTCAAATGTAAATATCACATTTGGTGTCTGAATTATTCTAATTGTATCTCCGTTAAAGTAGTTAACATTGAAGGAAAGGAGAACATCAATGTAACTTTTGGACGGCACCACGGTCAGAGTTGCCGTCAGGACCCTAAACCCCCGAGCTCTGTCTTTGTGTCTTGTGCTCCAGGTGAACGTGGGCCATCCGTCAGAGGTAGATGAGATCTTTGACGCCATCTCCTACAGCAAAGGAGCGTCTGTGATCCGCATGCTGCACCACTACACGGGAGACGAGGTCGGTTGTCTAACACTTGTAGTATTGTTTCCATTTTTTTTATATTTCGTTTAGTAGGAGTAGATAACTTTATTGTCCCCCGTGGGGCAGTTGGGTTTGCGGCACAGTCGCAAGGCACTTCATGACAGGACATCAGACATGTGACACAAACAAATAGTCCCTCCATCAGACAGCGACAGACATAACATGAAGAACATCCATCACACACTACAATACAATACACTATACACCTTTGGGTATGACCAGGCCGTCTGGACATCTGGCTTATTTTGACTGATTTAAGACTTTTATGGCTTATGTTGCAAAAGAGAATTTGGATCTGTTCTTGGTCAGAAGGGGTTGGCAGAAACGATGCCTAGATGGCAGTAGTTTAAAATAAGATGCCAGGGTGTGTGTGTGTGTAGTCACATACAATGTTATTGGCCTTTCTCACCAGTCTGTCTTTGTGAATGTGTTCCAATGCTCGGTAGTGTTATCCCAAGTAACTTGCTGGCAGTTGGTAACTGTTTTTCTGATTGTCTGTTTTTGTGACTCCGTGGCATTTCCGAAACAGCAGATGCAGATACAGCAAGTTAAAACCCTTTTATTATGTCCCCCTTTTGACTCCTTGTTTGTAGGACTTTAGGAAAGGAATGAACGCCTATCTTTTGAAGTTCCAACACAAAAACGCTTCGACGGGTAAGAACATGCAGGATATGTTTCTTCCTCAAGATGAAATTGATTTTCCGGTTTCCTAACCCTTACCTCCTCCCGGCTATCTTCCCGCAGAGGACCTATGGGACTGTCTGGAACAGGCCAGTGGAAAGCCAATCGCTGCAGTGATGAGCTCGTGGACCAAGCAGATGGGCTTCCCGATAATAGAAGTGGACCAGGAGCAGGTGAGCTTCACCGGACACAAGCTGTTTAATCTACAACACGGTTGAGCGCTTAAAATCAATGTCAGACATTTTGTTCACTGACTGAACGGCTCAGTGATTTCAGGATATTATCTATCGACTTTACTTCTTTCGTACTTACCAAACGGTTGAGTTCACCAGCAGAAGTGACAAGAGTGTTCGTCTCGTGGCTGGTTCTAAATTTGTACCCTGTTTGTTGATTCTCACACACTAACCATGATGTTTATTTATAGCAAGGTGATGACCGCATTCTCAAGATATCTCAGAAGAAGTTCTGTGCCAGCGGACCACATGATGGTAAGACTTTATAATTGTCATGAAGTGTTTTTAAGTTTTTATGTGAATTAGCATCGGGTACAAGCTTGATTTTATGTTTGTGCGGAGGCTCCACGCAGAGGTGTTGCCGTAGCCTACGTAAGTGGCCTGAAGTTTATCCTTGTGCGTCGATCTCTTTAAGAGAATAGCAGGGCCAGCGTGTGTGGGGAGTGAGTGATAAAGCGAGTGAGAGTGATGGCTATTAGCTTCGGAGCTAGTACCGCCCCTTGAGAGTCATAGTGAGAGAAACAAAGAGTCTCCCCTGTTCTTTCTCACCACGGTGGGAAATCTGGAGCAGGAGAAGTTAACCCTCTCCTTGATTCCATGTTGTTAATGGAGAAGGAGAAACAGGAAGTGAGTTGGAGGAAATGCAACTCTACCGAGCCACGGCCGAGTAACGTGCCATGAAGTGTAGTTACGTTTTTCAAGAGGTCTCCACGTACCTACATAGCCGCGGCGTAGATTTTACGCAGAAGCATAAATCACGCTACAGGGTTAATATTGTCACCGACGGGTGAAAACGTAAGTCACGTGTTCATTTTTATTAGTAAATTAAATTTGAATGACTGAATGTGAAACCATTTTATTGAGCCATTTGAGTCAAATCACCACATCCCTGTTTTAAAGGAGCAATATGTAATATTGAAGGCAGCACGGTGGCTCAGTGGTTAGCACTTCTGCCTCACAGCAAGAAGGTTCTGGGTTCGAACCCATGTCCTTTGAGTTGGCATTTTTTCCCCTTTCTTGCGTGGGTTTCTTCCCACCATAGAACTACAGTTGAAAATGTACAGAAATGTTCATTAATGTGCATTGTCCTAATCAAATAAATAAAAGGGCATGACAGCGTTAACAATGGTTACTGCAGGGCGCCTGGGAAGCTCACCTGATAGAGCGCACTCCCATATATAGAGGTTTACTCCTCGAGCATCAATGTTAGCTAGATGCTGGCTATGTTAATGGTCATACATATCCATATATAGCTAATGGTTCACGGAAGTCCCGAAAAACAAAAGCCCGCTGCTCCGAAGATGCACACTTTGCAGTTGGGGTTCAGTGACTGCCGGCCTTACTACTTTTCATACCTTGTTAACAATAACAAATAAATAAACCTACACCCTTTCTTCCATAAAGATGATAACTTTGTCTAAGTTTATGTGTAGGGGAGTACAAATATTTGTTAAATCTTAAAAAAAAAAAAGCATTACTAAAAAGCATCTTGTAAATGTTTCGGGTTGTCCGTCTTATTCTCGTGAATGCGATATCTCAGGAAAGCCTTGAGAGAATTTCTTCAAATTTGGCACAAACGTCCACTTGGACCAGAATTCCTACCCCAATTAGGACACCATTTCACACAGATGTCCAATATGATAAAATGATGAAGTGATGGCATTTTAGACCCAAAGGGTCAACTTCACTGTGACAAGATGTTCTACCACACCCCTTTTGGCCATTATTCAACGGCATAACTCAGGAAGGGAAGGGGAGACATTGGGTTGAATACTGAATTGGTGACACTGAATAAAAAAACTGTGATGATTGTTTAGCTCTTCTGTGCTGCCAGGGTGAATATGTGTGTAAAGCATCCATGTGTCGCCAAAAAAATACACTTTATACCTTTTTTTTTCCTTAAATCCTTTCAAAGTTTTTTACTTCATATATTGTATGAGTCTGGACAGACATGGGTGTAAACTGCAGCTTGACTGCTCTTGTTTTACCTCCTATTTACTTTTCACTTCCTCTATTTATCTGTACTTCTGTCCTGAGTTTCCCCCTCTGGGGTTCAATAAAGGTTTCTTTTTTTTTTTTTGACTGATATTTTGCTCTTGTAGCTTCTCATTGTCTCCTTGACTTGTGTTTTGGACAGGTGAGGATTGCCCCAGCTGGATGGTCCCCATTAGTGTTTGTACCAGCGATGACCCCAAATGCACCAAGCTCAAGGTTCTGCTGGACAGACCCGATACGACCATCACCCTGAGCGGCGTCGCCCCCGACCAGTGGGTCAAGGTGAGGTCAAGTCACAGTCAGTGTTTTAGTTTACCTTGTTTAAAGGAGAACGTCTAGAATAATAGACTAGGCTTCTGCTGGCAGATGAGCGTGGAAGCAATCCTATTGATTTACATTAAATGCTAACGCGTATAAAGTTTAAACCGAGTTCACAGACTGGAGTTCGTGTTAAAGCCGTTATACATATATATACTAGACGCATCCAAGGTGGCGCGCGACATCGTGACGTCAAAATGATGTAATATCCGGCCGGCGCGGCCGATTTATGGCGCGCGAGCCAAGGTCGCGCACGGCTCATTTTTTCAGCGGCGCGCAACAAAGCGGAAACAGGAAGCCTGAATGGGTTCGCCGACAACCAGATGCCAGGACTCTCAGAGTGCAAGTCTCTCTGGTAAACTTACCGGGTTAAGATGAGCTCTTTTATGGTGAATGAAAGGCTCGATCCGACGAAGTAGGTCATCGAATCAAATCGAAGCATTGACGGCAATGCTGCTGCCAGTTCTGCCGTTGTTTACCTTTTTCTTCTTCTTCTAGCCAGTAGAAAGAGCAACGTCAGCAGCCTTTGCTCAGTAGCGCCACCGGTGTTCAGGAGAAGACTGCTACTAACTACTAACTAGTGTCGCGACCACCAGCGCAGGTATAAATAGTCACGGCGATTTCATGACGTCACATATGCACGCGCCAGCTCGGCTCCGGTTACTGTAAAACACGCATTAGTCAGTTGAGAGGAAGAGCCGGAGAGGAAGTGGCCATCGGACTCACCCGCACTTCTTCCATCAACCAGACCAAGTCTCTACGTTCACCTCGCCTAGTCCGATAGATTATCTTATCTTCTATTCTCATCATGGAGAGTGTAAATGAGGCAAGAACGTGAATGCACTTGCTCGATCTCTCGTGGGTGTAACTTGCAAATGAACACAGCTGTTAATGATGTCTCAGTCTAAATAAAGAAGTCAATAAAGCATTGAAAGTGGATTGGGCTTTATACAGCTGATAATGATGTATGAATAATTCCTTGAATCATCAATGCTCCAATCCTGTGGCTCGGCTTGCTCAACAATCATGTTAGCTACTCAATCGTGAGCCAGACTTACGAGGCTCCCACCAAGCTGTATGTAAGTTCCAACGCAGCCTAGTTTGAATGTAATTTCTAACTTAGGTCAAAGTTTAACGCGCTGCTAACATTTAAGAGGGTTGCACCAGCTGAAATGGTTCCAACGTAGGCTAAGTTACAACTTGAATCTTACACCTCGCCCTTAGGTGTAAAGTCTTCGTAAAATAGCGGTGGTCATTATGCTTTTTAACAGGTTGGATTACTTTGAGGATAAGAGTGTAAAGGCTCTTAAGCGTATGCAACGCGTTCTCCAGGATGGATACCATCCCTTTTTACATACAAATATTTATAATGATTTAGATCTATACTCTCTTTCGTTTTTCGCGAGTGGATAGACAGGACTACCATCTTGCCTGCAGCAGACTTGCAACATGACAAGGACAGAAACGGGGCCCTCAGTGTTTCGGCTACAGCGTGATTTTATGCTTCTACGTTAAATCTACGCTGTAGCTACTTACGTAGGAACGTGGAGACACTAAGCCGGACCCTACGCCGTAGCCTGACGCGCACCTCTCAAAAAACGCGTCGCCGCGGCGCTTGGCCTGCTACAGATTTCCCACCGTGATCAGAAAGAACAGTGGAGGCACTTCGTTTCTCTCACTATGATTTCAGAGTCACTGCCACTCTCTCACTCCCTCTACCACACACTCCCCAAACACACACATGTCGGCCCTGCTATTCTCTTAAAATAATCGACGCACACACCAACTCACAAGTATAAACTTCAGGCCACTTATGTAGGCTTTTGGCGAAAGCCCTGCGTGGAGCCTCCGCAGAACCATAAATCACACTTAAGACGTTATTAAAGGTCCCGTGGCATGAAAATTTCACTTTATGAGTTTTTTTTTAACATTAATGTGAGTTCCCCCAGCCTGCCTATGGCCCCCAGTGGCTAGAAATGGTGATAGGTGTAAACCGAGCCCTGGGTATCCTGCTCTGCCTTTGAGAAAATGAAAGCTCAGATGGACCAATCAGGAATCTTCTCCTTATGAGGTCATAAGGAGCAAGGTTACCTCCCCTTTCTCTGCTTTGCCCGCCCAGAGAATTTGGCCCACCCATGAGAGAGAGAAAGAGACATCATGGCTTTCAAACGAGCAAAGTGGCAGTTGGTCAAGACCACACCCACACCCTCCACCTTGTCCACAATTATCCGTATTGCCAGATCTTGCGAGAGTTTTTTTCCTGAGACAGAAACAGCTCTTGAACCAAGTTTATATGCAGGACTGCCCCAGTTCTCTATTACAAGGCTTCAAATGGTCCAAAATGCAGCCGCCAGATTCCTGACTGGGGTTCGCAAACATGAACATATCACACCATTTTATTGTCTCTTAACTGGCTGCCGGTGCGCTACAGAGTTGATATGAAAATAATGCTGTTTGTCTTTAAATCTTTAAATGGTCTTGCACCAGCTTATTTATCTGAACTGTTAGATCTGAATGTACCTGGTAGGTGTCTACGGTCCTCGAGCAACTATAATCTGTCCCAGCCACGCTCGCGACTAAAGTCAAGAGGGGACCGTGCTTTCGCTGTTGTTGGTCCTAAGCTGTGGAATAGCCTCACCGTCTCCTTGAGATCACTGTTTAAACTCAAACTAAAGTTTTATCTCTTGGAGCGTGCATTTCTTTAAATTCTTATTTTTTATTTATGTCTTTCTGTTGTCTGACGGATGTTTTATTCCATTTTCTTATCTGACTCTTGTTATGTGAAGCACAGTGGTCAACTTCTGTTGTGTTTACTTGTGCTATATAAATGAAATGAAATGAAAAAGTTATTTATTTCCTGATGTGTCCGACTAAAAAATGTCTGTGTCAGAATTAGGGCTGGGCGATATGGACCAAAAGTCATATCCCGATATATTTTGGCTGAATATCGATATACGATATATATCCCGATATTTTTTTCCGCGAAGTGAGAGCAAATGTTCAGTCAAAGCCCAAATCAAATATGACATGTCACAAGTAGTTTCATAGAAACAGTTGCAAAATCAAATAAATAATAAACCGGTTTCTTCACCTGGTTCATGATTAAATGCTCAGCTGTTCAAATAACAATAAAATGTAAACCTAAATACTGTATAACAGGAGTACCTTTTTTGAAATCAAAGCTCCATAGGCTATTTGTGATTCGTTCCAAAGGTCAATTAAGCTTTAGATATTAATATAATCTACTTTGTTCAAAATGTAATGCCTCATGCCTGTAAGCCTAGGTTATAGTCCCATTCTTCCACTTGATACTGCTTCCACTTAAGTAAACTAAAAGATGAACTATCGACTACAAAACAAAGACATTTATTATGATCGGTTCACAGATCTGAGTCCAAACGGAAACTTCACCCTTCTGAACTAAGAGTTTCTGCTTCAAGGTGAAGTTTAAACAGACTGAAATGTCCAGGCTCATTCCTCCACTATTTATTTCTGTATGTATTTAAGCGTTACATGTAATTTTAACGGGCACTGAGCTCCAGATCCTGCAGCCGCAGACGGTCGCCGCCCCGCTGCAGCTTCTTTCCGTCCGTCGCCGCGGCAAACTTAGTGGAACTTTCCGCCGATATCGACATACAGTTCGTCCTGGACTACGTGTAAGATCCTACCGGTCACAACTCTGTCTTTGGCTGGTCCGATCTGGACTGAGCGGGGACCCACGCAGCACGCCCGCGAAGTTGTGTTTTTGCCCGGGAAGAGACGCTGCGGCGCGGCCACGGGGCTCTCCCCCTCCGCTGCCACCGGAGCTCAGATTGCTGGTCGAAGCGGCATATATAATCATAAAACACATTGTCACCTGTTAAATGTTATCCATTGCTGTTTGTTCTTTTCATTTCCTCTATCGAACATAATTAAGCAGTACAAAAGTCCGGCATCTTTAGCGTTGATCTGAATGCTTCGGCCCCCTGTTCCAAGATGGCGGCGGGTTTTGACGTATGTTTAGAACCTCACGGCGACATATCTATGGGAGCAAGGATCACATTTGAACTATATCGATATATGCGATATGGTCTAATTCCATATCTCATTTAAAAATATATCGATATATTTGTTTATATCGATATATCGCCCAGCCCTAGTCAGAATGTTCTTGTATTTATGGCTTGTGAAAAATGGGTCCAGTATTTACTTTGGTGACTATGGGGCGAAAGAATTGCTCATAACGTGTGTTCACAATCCCATCTCCAATTGGACTCAATACACTCAGGACCTGCCGCCAGTCTCCTAAAGAGGCGTGGCCGCGGCGAAACCCACGTGACACGGATACAGGAAGTTACTCTGAGTTGGGGCGTCTCGCTTCTAAACCGTCTCAGACTTAACGCAATGGCTTAAGAGAGAACTCGCACACGCCTGGTGCAGCAGGCTGTAGAGCTACAGATGTGCAAAAGAAATTTAAAAGACTGAAGTTCTTTCTCTCTAATTCCGGTTCAGTTAAAAGTCAGAATATTTTGTATTATAGGAACTTTTGCCGTCACAACAAGCCTATTGTTGACTAAGCCCTCGAGCATTAACATTAGGATGATGCTATTTCGCTCGCTTTAAGCCAATACTGGTTCAAAGCACTCAGTCTGAGAGGTAAAAAAATGTTGGTACTGGATTTTATTTTAATTTTTTTCACAGTCTGACCCAGTTTTGTCCCTGCTGTTTACAGATTAACCCCGGCACTGTGGGCTTCTATCGCATCCAGTACAGCTCGTCCATGCTGGAGAGCCTGCTACCCGGCGTCCGAGACCTCACCCTGCAGCCTGTGGACCGACTCGGCCTGCAGAACGACCTCTTCTCCCTGGTGAAGCTTACACACACACACACACACACACACATACACAGTCCTAGTGCTGTGCAATAAAACAATAACAATTTCCTTTCTTCGTGGAAATTCCCCTCCCTTCCCGTGTAAACAAACAAACCGGTGCAGAGCAGAAGAGGGCAGGAAGACTGAAATAGGGAAAGTGAGCAATGGTGGCTGATTCACAGTGTGGATAAGGAAGAAAGTCAAACAAACAAGTGCAAATTCAACCTAAGTTGTTGATAGAAAAAGATTCCTAACATTAATGGTTTGGCGTTTTTAGGAATATAATCAAAACTTTTCCAAACACTTGGAAATGGTTTATTTTGGAAATTTATTTGTACTCGGAACTCTGATTTTCCGAGGTCAACATCGGAAAAACACGCCCCCTGACCTCGTATTTCCGAGCTCGTAACTCAGGCAACCACTGAGTACCCCCCAGCTAAAAATCCAACGTGGCTGCTCCGTGCATCGACAGTTGTGATAACAGTAGTAACATTCAGCTATAAGTACTTCTGTGTTATTTGTGTTTCATTTAATCACTCGTACACGCAGCGCTGTCCAACTTCTATCTGTGGACATGTTGTTAGGCTGTTTGTATGCTCAAAAAGCAGCATAATGCGTTGTTATAAACTGACATGGCTAACCTGGCTAGAGCTAATGAAAACAATGAAAATCCGACTTGTGTATGGGAACGCATTCAACTCGGAGGTGTGAAGTCATTCCCAGCTTCGGCTTCCGAGTTCCGAGGTAAATGGAGCGCACTGTAAGAGCACCAAAACAGTAGTCAGGCTATCAGCAGACCAAGCTCAATCTTTTTAATATTGAACATTAGTCCGGGGGAGTCTGCTCTGTATTTTCTACTGCACAAGAGGCGTGATCAACGGGCATAGTTCAAATGACTCTGTACGCAATTGGATAGTCCTAGGAATTGTTCGGTTTTCAGAGAAAACTTGCCTTTTGAGATCTTTTAAAAACAGCATCATCAACGGGTTGCTGCGCTCCGGTGGCCGCCATGTTGAATGTAAACAAGAAGCTGCTTGGTCGCTTCTCTGTCATCATCGTGTTAAACACGCCAATAGCGCGCCAGGTGGATAAGCCAGTTTGTGATCGGTCCCCGCAGATTTGTAACGGAAGCAGGATAGATAAACGTACAGGTTTCCAGCCTGAGCTGCAGGGAGAAATCAAATCGCCGGCAGACCGGGCTGGGTTTACCCGGTCTACCAAAACAGAACTCTGCCATTTAAATAAGATTGAAAACCCCAAATATTTATTTATATATTATCCAAACCTCATGTGTTGTGTTTTTTTTTTAACATCCTAGGATAAGTAATTAGTTACAAACCGTGGGAAACTATGGGGCCTCAAAGAAAGTCAGAAATTTTAATTATAGCAGACTGGTTCATAACTCTTAAGAATTGCTTTTTGGGATTTGATCTTACTTTCGTTCTGTTTGGTTATTAGCTTTAAAGAATATAATGATTTTAGTAGTAGATGGGTAGGTCTTCAACTTAAAGCTACATTGTGTAAGAATTTCTCCCATCTAGCGGTGAAATTGTATATGACAACCAACTAAATATTACTTTCTAGCTCTTCCTCCTACGGTGGCCGAACCCAAAATTATCTCTTAGTATCTCCATCGTTTACACGCAGCTGTTCTAGCCACTCCCAATATTAACTTTGGTCTTGTTGCTTTGCCTGTCGCGTCGTTTTTAATTCTCTTTTTCGCTTCCCTGGCGAGTAATCTTCTCCCCCTGAGTGTAAAAGGGCGAAAGGCGGAGATATGTCCCTCTTTGGTTAATGTATTTTAAAGATGGAGGTATGTCCCTCTTTGGCTAATGTATTATAAAGATGGAGTTATATCCCTCTTTGGTTAATGTATTTTAAAGATGGAGGTATGTCCCTCTTTGGCTAATGTATTATAAAGATGGAGGTATGTCCCTCTTTGGCTAATGTATTTTAAAGATGGAGGTATGTCCCTCTTTGGCTAATGTATTTTAAAGATGGAGGTATGTCCCTCTTTGGTTAATGTATTTTAAAGATGGAGGTATGTCCCTCTTTGGCTAATGTATTTTAAAGATGGAGGTATGTCCCTCTTTGGCTAATGTATTATAAAGATGGAGGTATGTCCCTCTTTGGCTAATGTATTTTAAAGATGGAGGTATGTCCCTCTTTGGCTAATGTATTATAAAGATGGAGGTATGTCCCTCTTTGGCTAATGTATTATAAAGATGGAGGTATGTCCCTCTTTGGTTAATGTATTATAAAGATGGAGGTATGTCCCTCTTTGGCTAATGTATTATAAAGATGGAGGTATGTCCCTCTTTGGCTAATGTATTATAAAGATGGAGGTATGTCCCTCTTTGGTTAATGTATTATAAAGATGGAGGTATGTCCCTCTTTGGTTAATGTATTATAAAGATGGAGGTATGTCCCTCTTTGGCTAATGTATTATAAAGATGGAGGTATGTCCCTCTTTGGTTAATGTATTATAAAGATGGAGGTATGTCCCTCTTTGGCTAATGTATTATAAAGATGGAGGTATGTCCCTCTTTGGCTAATGTATTATAAAGATGGAGGTATGTCCCTCTTTGGCTAATGTATTATAAAGATGGAGGTATGTCCCTCTTTGGCTAATGTATTATAAAGATGGAGGTATGTCCCTCTTTGGCTAATGTATTTTAAAGATGGAGGTATGTCCCTCTTTGGCTAATGTATTATAAAGATGGAGGTATGTCCCTCTTTGGCTAATGTATTTTAAAGATGGAGGCGCAACATGCCGGCCGTCATTCTAGCGACTCGCTCGTATGTGTTCTTATAGATTCTGAATGGCAGATTCTACGCTTACGAGAATACTTTGATTAGTTGGTGGAAGTAATTACACATGAATGAGCACATATTTGTGAAAGAACAAAGGTTTTTTGCTAAGAATCAACTAAAAAAATTACACAATGTAGGTTTAAATTTGGAAGCAGTCAGCAATGTCTTGGTTATTCTTGCAGTTTGTTTCACATTTGAGCAGCTAGAAGCTAAAGGCAGGACTCGAATCATCCGACCTCCTAGGTCTGCGAGGTTCGTACTGGGTCAGGAGAAGTATTTTAGGACCGTTTTTATCAGATGTTGAGCTGCAGAGGATCCGATAATATCTCATCATAAATCTTTCTTTATTGCATTCCTGACTTGCTTTCAAACAGAGCAGCAGAGTTGTTTTGGGCTCGCCACATTAAACTTTTATTGTTTCTGTCCCACAGATGTTTACTGGTGGATGTAGACTTTCAAAATGGATTTCATACAGACAAATGCATTTTGTGTTTGTTGCTAGATGGTTTACAGGAGGGGTTCCCACACATTTCCTCCAATAATTGCAACTATGTATTCTGCTGTTTCTCTATAAAACTGCAGTTTGAGACTTTAAATAGTGAATAATAATTCAATTTGATGCCAACACAGATGCAGTTTGTGCTACGGCCCACCAGCGAATTGTACTTTCATCAGAAGTTGAGAAGTTTTAATGTTGATACATCTTTTATGTATTTAAAATATTAAATACATAATATACATATTTTTTTGTATCCATGTTTTATCGAGTCTGTTTTAACTTTCTCTTTTATCTGCTGGTTTTGGGTCCCTCACTTTGAAAAATAAGCACAGACTAAACCGCATTGTGGAAATGTGTGGCAAAATTGCATTTGCATTTGAAAGAATTATCCCTTCTGTCAAATCTATCCTCACTGACCCAAGTTACCCCTCGTCTCATGAATACAGGCTGCTGCCATCTGGTCGTAGGTACATTGTACCAAGGTGTGAGACCAAGAGATTAAGGAGCTCATTTGTCCCTGCAACCATTGGTCTTATTAATACCTTGATGTAATTTGTCCCGTATGAATATATATGTATGTTATGTTGTGTAGGAACTACCGTCTTTTATTCTCTGCTGGCTGTGACATAAATTGCCCTACTCGTAGTCTAAATCGACGACGATTAATTTCCTGGATTGGTCTGGTGCCACCGGAAGGGTCTGCCGGATGTCCCTCACTTTTGGCTGGATGTCCGTCACCTTCCTCTTTCTCTGTGTTGGCATTTTAAACTCCAGTGGATTTGTGAGGACTGTGGTTAACTGCTCCTCTGGTCTCTGCAGGGTAAATCCAGACAGCTAGCTAGACTATCTGTCCAATCAGAGTTTTCTGTCGCGCGACTAAAACTACTTTTGAACGTACACGTGTTCCACCAAAACAAGTTCCTTCGCGAGGCTATTTTTGCAGAGGCACCGTGGCTCCGTCCTGCGCTTAGCTTAGCGCCGCCAAGGACAGTTGTGATTGGTTTAAATTGGTCCTCCGCAGCGCTGTGGAGGAAGATGTGGCAATGCGAGACTATGCTACTTGTGCATAATAAAGTTTACTTAACCTTTTACCGTGAAATGTGTAACACGAGAGGACAGGTAGAGACCATCGTCTTCCCTAAAGCACGATGCTTTTACCCTGCAGGAGTTTATTCTGTTTCTGAACTTTATTTTTTTGGCTTCAGTCTCGCGCAGGGATGATCAGCACGGTGGAGGTGCTGAAGCTGATGGAGGCGTTTGTCAACGAGCCCAACTACACGGTGTGGAGCGACCTCAGCTGCAACCTGGGAGTGTTGTCCTCGCTGCTGTCCCACACCGACTTCCACGAGGAGATCCAGGAGTTCATCCGGGACCTCTTCACCCCCATCGGCCTGGAGCTCGGCTGGGACTGCAAACCAGGGGAAGGTGAGGCGCGACGGAAATCTTCTTTCTTACACATCTGAGTGACTCCTGACTGACTGATTCCCAACTAGGGGTACTTGTAAGGGGGAAAAAAAAAAAAAAAAAAAAAAATTTTTTTTTTTTTTTTTTTGGGATAAAAAAAAAGTGTTTTTTTTTTTTGGTTTTAAAGGCTGCATTACAGTAAAGTGATTTACTTTTCTGAACTTACCAGACTGTTGTAGCTCTTCTATTATTTGCCTTTTTCCCACTTAGACATTATATCCACATTACTGATGATAATTTATCTAAAATCTAAGTGTGAAAATATTTTGTTAAAGACCCAATAGTCAACCCTAGAATATCGCCACAATATCGATATCGAGGTATTTGGTCAAGAATATCGTGACATCTGATTTTCTCCCTATCACCCAGCCCTAACTTGTACCCCAGTGGGTACTTCTGCTAGTGTCAGTGAGTACAGAGAAATATTGTGGAGTAGCTCCACTAATTTGGAGAAAATATGATTTGATTGAAAGAATATATCCGTATATTAAAGCTATAGTGCTCCCCCTATGAGGAATTCTAAGTAATGACAACAAAACTGTCGGCGTGTCCACATTATACAAGCCTCCCGTGATCACGCACACGCCCTCACCCCTGCTCGAGGGGCAGCTAAGAAGGACAGTAGGGTTAAAAAAAAAAAACATGATTGACTCTTCAGAAGAGGTCCTCATCTTCACTCGAGTTTCTGCGCGGGAAAGTCACCGGACGCCCCAATCTTCTGAACATAGCCATACTGAGAAATCCAGAGAGAGTTGTGTGGAGCTGACAGTCTTAATTTGCTTTGGAGCAACTCATTTGGCAACCGCTTGAATGTAACAGACATTCATTAATATCCAAAAGTTACGCACTAAAGCTTTACCTTTTTAGGCTGAAATGGTTAGCTAAAACTACTGACTAAATGTAATGGATAAACGGTTAAACAGTCGGCTTCACAAGTAGTAGGTTGCTGACCAAAACAACCTTAAAGGAATACGCCACCGTTTGGAGAAATAGTTCTTATCACGGTCTCCCCTGGCTGTAGATAGGTGGGCCGGCGCATTTTTTGTCTCAGTGCAAGTAATTAGGTTTTTTGGTCTTTTGTCTTTTGTTGGCTCACTTTTACTCACAACATGCTAACCGGCAACATAGGATTCCATTCACTACGCTAAGCTAACTAGCGGCGGCGCTGCCGGTGTTGCACCGGACTAAAACGATGCATGCACAAAAAATGCGTTGGCCCATCTATCTACAGCTAGAGGAGACCCCACCTATCTACAGCTAGGGGAGACCCCACCTATCTACAGCTAGGGGAGACCCCACCTATCTACAGCTAGGGGAGACCTCACCTATCTACAGCTAGGGGAGACCTCACCTATCTACAGCTAGAGGAGACCCCACCTATCTACAGCTAGGGGAGACCTCACCTATCTACAGCTAGAGGAGACCCCACACTACTACAGCTAGGGGAGACCCCACCTATCTACAGCTAGGGGAGACCCCACCTATCTACAGCTAGAGGAGACCCCACCTATCTACAGCTAGGAGAAGCCACACTATCTACAGCTAGAGGAGACCCCACCTATCTACAGCTAGAGGAGACCCCACCTATCTACAGCTAGAGGAGACCTCACCTACCTACAGCTAGGGGAGACCCCACCCTATCTACAGCTAGGGGAGACCTCACCTACCTACAGCTAGAGGAGACCCCACCTATCTACAGCTAGAGGAGACCCCACCTACCTACAGCTAGAGGAGACCCCACCTATCTACAGCTAGAGGAGACCTCACCTATCTACAGCTAGAGGAGACCCCACCTATCTACAGCTAGGGGAGACCCCACCTATCTACAGCCAGGGGAGACCTCACCTATCTACAGCTAGAGGAGACCCCACCTATCTACAGCTAGAGGAGACCCCACCTATCTACAGCTAGGGGAGACCGGGATAAGCCCTATTTCAACAAACGGTGGCGTATCCCTTTAATATTGACCGTTCCAATTGGATGAAAAAAACGTAACAATATCAAATTGTCACTTTTTTATATAATTAATAGTGTAATACAATTGTAACACAGGTGGGAATTGATGAAGGGTTACATGAGTTCGTACTGCACTGTCGGGGGACCTCGGACCGAAAATGTCGGACACCGCTGCCCTTCAAGATCGCAGTGTTGTGGTGGCGAGAGAGAGACGATAACTTATGCGTCATGTTTTTTTTTTTCTCCGTCCTGCAGGCCACCTGGACGCCCTGTTGAGAGGTCTGGTTCTGGGGAAGCTGGGGAAGGCAGGACACAAGCCCACACTGGAGGAGGCCCGGCGGAGATTCAGGGACCACGTGGAGGGAAAGCAGAACCTGCCCGCAGACCTCCGGAGCCCGGTGAGCAAATTTCATAAAAAATAAAAAAAACGCTGACCGGCATCCGCGAGGGTTTTGTAGCAGCCTTCATAAGCAACACTTTTCTTAAAGATATAGTGAATGATGTTAATCCATTACACTTTTTGTCAAATTCAGCGACTATCTCCTCACGGTCATCCAGCTTTCTATTTTCTGTGTGCGCTGAAAAACAAATCCGCTGTTAAAGGAGAAATCTGGCCGATTTTTACCTGAATCTTGATCGCTAGATGTCACAGAGTAACGTCGATAGGAAATATTTAAAAAAGCAAACTGGAGTTGCTGCAGCTAATGGTCAGAGCTCCCAGTTAGCTAAAATGCCAGTTGTGGGGGCATGTTCTAAAGCGTGCCTTTGTGCATTGTAACAGACACAAAATGCAATTTAAAGTGCCCATATTATGAAAAAAACACTTTTTCTGGTGATTTGGGGTGTTCTTTTGTGTCTCTGGTGCTTCCACACACATACAAACTTAGAAAAAAATCCATCCATGCTGTTTTGAGTGAGATACGGTTTCTGAATGTGTCCTGCTTTCAGTCTCCTGGTGAGCTGTTCAAAATCGGCCTCGGACTGTGACGTCACAGTCCGAAATGAGCTGGCTAACCACAACCGTTAGCTCGTAGCATGCTACGTCGTTCTCAATAGCAAAGCACTGCTACAACACACACAAGTTCACCATAATCTACAAAAGAACTACTTCCATGTGCGCCCTCATTTAGAAGTCTCCCAGCTGATCCTGCCTTGTAACTGACCAAAGTTGAAGAAACAGCCTTTCTTTTACTGTCTCTAGAGTTAGCTAACTGACATGCTCTACATCTGAGCTACTGAGCATGTGCGAGTGCAATCAAAGATAGTACAGAAGAAGAAGATGAAAAGAGGTCTCACTCTGTAGCTAAAACAGAAACCAGGTGAAAAGAGGATCTGCAGCAGTGAGAGAGAGCTGTGCAGTACAACAACAATATGGTGTTTTTTGAAAATTAAACCATGTAAACCTATTCTGGTACAACCTTAAAATACAGTTATGAACCTGAAAATGAGCATAATATGGGCGCTTTAAAATCTCTGTGCAACACGAACAGGGGCCCTTACGTGACAACAAGACAACGCGTTTTCAACTCAGACATTGTGAAGAAACCGTTTAAATTCAGAGTTTGTACTGTCACCTCCCTCTTTTTCCATCGGTTGCTGAAGTCCCGTGGGAATTCAGTTGTTGCAGTAAATGGTAAACGGTAGTGAGCAGATCGGAGTGTGTTATCCCACGGGACTTCAGCGTGAGACTAGAGCTAGCCTTCAGTAACGCTATTACTGTGCAAGCCACAGGAACCATTTGGCCCGTTTCCATGTAGTTAGAATGGTCACTGATATGGTCATAACCACTACAGTGCTCAATTACCTATTTTTGAGGGGGAAATAAACTTAAAGTTTTCGTCGCGAAGGCATGACCTCCGTGATCGACTCTTCAGGTTTTTGGTGAAGCGACCGATGGAAAAAGAGGTAGGTGAGCAGTACAAACTTTGAATTTAAACGGTTTCTTCACAATGTCTGAGTTGAAAATGCATCTTGTTGTCACGTAAGGGCCCCGTTCATGTTGCACAGAAATTTTAAGTTTTCTGTCCCTGAATCGGGCGGGCAGGGGCGGAGCTTTAGAAGAGGGGTTGTATTTGTTTGGCAGTTGAGTTCAAATAGCAACAATGTGTGCGCAGGAACGCTTACTGCACCTTTTTTACAAGGCACCAAAGCTCATTACAGAAAGGAAAAACGGGGATCATAAAACAATAATAATGGATATTGGTGTTGATTGTACTGGTTAGACCGCTCGCTTCATGTCCAAATCGCTCCTCATACAGTGTTGACTTTCTACATGTTGTATGGACTGAAAGGTTTGACATGATATAAGACAGCTTGTGTACACATCCATTCATGAAAGGACCAACTAGCATTAATATACGGCAGCGTTATTGTATTAGTATTGTAGCCACAAACTACGGTTGGTTTTTGTTGAATATTCCTACGGGATCATATTGCAATATCGATTTGACTGTGTATTTTTTTTTCCAGGTGTACGTAACAGTGCTGAAGCACGGAGACAGTGCCACGTTGGAAACCATGCTGAAGGTAAGACTGCAGCTGATGTCAGACTGTGACCGAAAGAGGCTCGGGCACCGTTGAACTAACAAATGAAACATTAATACGAGTGATCGAACTTTACAAAATCATCCTGAGTGAAGTGATCGTTGTCTGGTTTTTGTTTTCTTCTTTCTCTCGCTCTTAAGTTCTCTAATCAGTCCCTCCAGAAAAACGTGATTATGCGATCGCATAATTTAACGCATAATCAGCCAAAGCCAGCGAATTTTTTTTCAAATACGCCACACTTTCGCCGCATAAATTGCCGATTTCCGCGCAAAATATGCGGGGCTTGCATGATTTCATAATCCCCGCATTTTTGGTTGCAAAAAAGTCCCGTAAGATATCTTAGCAGAAAGTTGAAAAATGTTGCGTTTACTTCACACAAGAGCAGCCATTTTCCCCTGTTGCCATGGGAACATTACGAAGTGACGTATTTACGCGACGTGAACATCATCGAAAAGCAGCGTGTTGGAGGGGAATCTTTTTTTTCTCTTTTGTATCAAACCGCAGTTTTTGCAAGTTCCTGTAATTTCATCGCATAAAATTGCATAAATATCATATAGTATATTCCATCGCATTGTTTAAGAAAACGTGGCACATAATCAAGGATTTTTGTCCGCAACAATCACAAAAAAACTCTGCGTTTTTCTGGAAGGACTGACTAACGAGCTCGTTCTCCCTTTGGGACTCTTTTCACCTTTTTTTTTTTTTTCCTCTCTTTCTTATATATAAATAAACCTGTTCTTTTATCTTTGTCTTTTAGCTCCACAAACAAGCAGACATGCAGGAGGAGAAGAACCGTATCGAGCGAGTGCTGGGCGCCATCTCTGCCCCCGACCTCATCCAGAAAGTCCTCAGCTTCGCCCTCTCGGTACACATGGCCACGTTTACCGCGTGTTGCAACGTTTGGGTTTTCTCCGGGCCGACGGAGGAAATGAAAGAAGTGTCACGAGCGTGCTGTTTTTAAACCAGCGTGCTTTTACTTATCATGTGTCCTTGGAGGAAAATCTGACCCAGTTTCTGTTGTTGGACTTTGGGTCTGTTTTTATTGCTCAGTGCGGTTTCATGGCTTAATGATTACACCGACACTGTAGGAAACAATAAGGCACTAACTACAACAATACAGGAAGTTACCGGTTCTGAAATACTCATTATTCTACCTTCATTTATACTAAAATGATCATTGACGGGCGAACCCTCAATTCAAATGACATCGAGGCATTTACAAAGACGAAGAAAGAATAAAACCTCCTCCTCAATAGCATTTAAAGCTCGTTGTGGGACTGGCTCTAGTGGCTGTAATTCTGCACCAATGCTGAATTTCGGGAAAGAGACTTCAGATACAGTATTAGGGGACCACTAAGGCCTATATAAAAGAGACTTCAGATACAGTATTAGGGGACCACTAAGGTCTATATAAAAGAGACTTCAGATACAGTATTAGGGGATCACTAAGGCCTATATAAAAGAGACTTCAGATACAGTATTAGGGGGCCACTAAGGTCTATATAAAAGAGACTTCAGATACAGTATTAGGGGACCACTAAGGTCTATATAAAAGAGACTTCAGATACAGTATTAGGGGATCACTAAGGCCTATATAAAAGAGACTTCAGATACAGTATTAGGGGATCACTAAGGTCTATATAAAAGAGACTTCAGATACAGTATTAGGGGGCCACTAAGGTCTATATAAAAGAGACTTCAGATACAGTATTAGGGGGCCACTAAGGCCTATATAAAAGAGACTTCAGATACAGTATTAGGGGACCACTAAGGTCTATATAAAAGAGACTTCAGATACAGTATTAGGGGACCACTAAGGTCTATATAAAAGAGACTTCAGATACAGTATTAGGGGATCACTAAGGCCTATATAAAAGAGACTTCAGATACAGTATTAGGGGGCCACTAAGGTCTATATAAAAGAGACTTCAGATACAGTATTAGGGGACCACTAAGGTCTATATAAAAGCATCCAAAAAGCAGCATGCCATAGGACCTTTTAAGTTATTTGACCGCCTCAGCTAACCTCTCTCTGGGTCTTTCCCCCCGACAGGAAGACGTTCGTCCCCAGGACACGGTGTCAGTAATCGGGGGCGTGGCAGGAAGCAGTAAACAAGGGCGGAAAGCTGCCTGGAAGTTTGTCAGGGACAACTGGGAGGAGCTTTACAACCGTTACCAGGCCGGCTTCCTCATATCACGGCTCATCAAGGTAAAAATAAAAAGCTCCTCCAGGTCATGTGTTGGTGTGAGATTGGTTTCTCTACCACGGCCTCCAACGCAGACAACTACACCTTTTTTTATTCTGATTTATGGTCCGTTCCTTTTCAGGTGAACTTCCGTGTCTGTTGGCTTTTGTTAGAAAGTAACATTCTGTATGTTGTTTAGTTTTTGCATTCAGCTGATGTTTCTTGTTCACGTGTCTTTCGCAGCTCACAGTTGATGGATTTGCAATCGACAAAATGGCTGCTGAAGTGAAGGTGAGAGTGCTTCGCTTTGTATTCTGCCGATCCATTTGGGGTTTTGGGAGAAGGTTTATTCCTGGAAGTAAAAAAAAAAATTAATCATTTTTTTATTAATCTTTCCATGTTTTATTTTCTGGAACAGATTTTGAAATAGAAAGTGATTTAAATCAACTGAATGTCACACAGCTGAACCATTACTTAAGCTGTTTGACCACTAGGGGGCAGAATGACCTCACAGTAAGACATTACATGAAGTATACAGAGAATCAGGTAAAACAATAGTAGCACGTGGACATCAAGTGTACAAACTCATGAAGATAAAAATAAAAAAATAACATACGAATCAATACAAACGATAAACATTACAAAGAATTTTTTTTTTTTAAAGTACATGAAAACAAATGTATAATTAGTGAGAGGTTTCAGGGGAAAAAAGCTCTACAGTTTCCACAATTTGATTTTTTTCGATCGAAGTGTCTTCAGTAGAGATTAAAATTCTATGAGATAAAGTACAGAATTAGGAGATGAATTAGAAAATGTCTGCTTGTGAATATAAAATTTGGCATACAGAACGATGAAATGAATTAGATTACTCAAGAGCACCATTTCCTGAATTATCGTAGAAACCGATGACCTCACAGTAATACATTACTTTTAGCTGACACTTGTATCCAAAGCCACTTCCTCAACCGTGTAGGTACAAACTACTACTACTACTACTACTACTACTACTACTACTATCAAATACAAGTACATTAGCTTTAAATAAGCTAAACTACAAAGTGCCACATGTCAGTGCAGTTTTTGAATTTTCTTTTTTATAACAGTCTTCTTAGTCAGGTGCAGTCGGAAGAGATGTTTTTTTTTTTTTTTTTTTTAGCAAATAGACCGCTGTGATAGGTCGTCAGCAGAGATGGGAAGTAACGAAGTATGAATACTTCATTACTGTATTTTTACTTACCATTTTTGTGCCTGACTTTTTACTTTTACTACTTACAGTTTAACACCAACATCGGTACTTTCTACTCCTTAACATTTTATAAAATTGGCTGGTTACTTTAGTTTTCAAATTAATTACCGTTATTATTTTTTGCGTCATCAATACCGAACTCAATCTAATTGGATGGGAATAAACGTTGCACTTGACGCGCCACTACACGACGACTCGTCAGATTTGGCTGCGTTCATTCGTGGCAAATCATGCAACCGAGTAGCCTAGAAATCTAGACGCACCCTAGCGGCAGCAAATGTAATTTGCAGCCAGGCGGGGTCTAGGCACTCTCCGTTAGCTTGCGAGCTGGAAAAACCAAACTCTGGTCAGGCCAATCACATCGTGTATAGAGTCGGTGGGCGGGGCTTATGGCTGCTGCTGCTGGTGAACAGCTGGTCTTCTGGAAGACTTGGAGTTCAGCTTTTCTTTGAGAAAAGAACAAAGAACGGCACTGAAGTCATTCTTAAAAAAGGAAGATGTGTTCGGAGTTTCTCCGACCAGCTACGGAAGTTTAATCTATCAACTAGCGTTGCTCTGGTTAGTTGTAGCGCTATCCTATTGCGTGCGGAGGGAATTCGAAAGACGACAATTTATCCCGCCTTTCGGATTGAGTTCCCAGACCCAACATCTGGATGTGGGTCTGGCTTGGCAGGCTAGCAACGGAGTATTTTTTATCGGTACTTCTACTTGAGTACGGGAAGTGAGTACTTTTGCCATCTCTGGTCGTCAGCATATCAAGTTCTACTTACTCATCCAGCAGACAGGGCAGCATCTCATTGGAGGCGTGTTTCTGTGCACATGATGCCCCTCGTTTGAGTTTCTGACTTTATGGCTTTGCTGATAAAGTCTGAAATAACGTCCCATCCAGAGCACAGTTTATTTCACACATTCCACTTTTAGTTTTTACTTTGAAAGTTCTTTCTTTTTTTACCTTTTTTTTAAAAAGAGCAGTTGAACATCTCAACACGAGGTCCATTTAGTATTTGTTTATTTGTTTATGTAACGGGGACAATGAACTTCTGTCATTGACTGTGCCAGTATTAGCTTGAATTAGCTGAATTTAATCAGCAGTTTCTCGGCAGCCAAGGACTTAGGGAATCATAAAATGATGCTCTAACATACTAATTTTTTAAATTATTTTAAAAAATTTTAAAAATTATTTAAAACAATGACATCATACAAAACAAACATTGGTTATGTTTCAGCCGTGATTTGAGTTGTGATTTAAAACTAGACAGACGTAGAGCATTTTTTATTTAAGTTGCTGTTCTTGAGCTTTGAATCGTATCGCACAATCTTTAAGAGAGTTGAGCTCTTAAAGGAATTGTAGATGTATGAAATGAAATTTCTGTTTTTCTGAAGACTTTAAAGGAACACGCCGACTTATTGGGACTTTGTCTTATTCCCTGTATCCCCCAGAGTTAGATGAGTCCATACGTACCCTTCTCATCTCTGTGCGTGTCCTAACTCTGTCTGACCCACCCACCGCTAGCCTAGCTTAGCACAGATCCTGGAGGTAACCGGCTCCATCTAGCCTAGCTTAGCACAGATCCTGGAGGTAACCGGCTCCATCTAGCCTACTGCTCCCAAAAAGTGACAAAATAACACCAACATGTTCCTATTTACATGTTGTGATTTGTATAGTCACAGCGTGTACGAATAAGGTCACATGACACACAGCCATCTTCTAAGCGTATACATACTGGGAACTATATTCTCAGAAAGGCGAAGCACTGCTACTCGGGCGGAGGGATTTTGCTCGCAGCACCTGAGCATCACCTTGGTGAGGAGCAGAGAGTAACAACGGTGCTTTTCAGGTGTTGGGCTAATCACTTCGCCCGAGGAGCAGTGCTTCGCACGCGCGGAGATGAGATGGGTGTGTAAGGACTCCTCTAACTCCGGGGGATAAGACAAAGTCCCAATAAGTCGGCGCGTTCCTTTTCAAGGGATACCTGCAGAGGAAAACGCTGTTCTGACAACTACATTTCTTTGCATTTCTTTCCCCAAGAGTTTCGACACCTTGTCTTAAACTGGCCTCTGTCTGTCTGTCTGTCTGTCTGTCTGTCTGTCTGTCTGTCTGTCTGTCTGTCTGTCTGTCTGTCTGTGTCCCTGCAGAGTTTCTTTGAGAGCCACCCGGCGCCGGCGGCCGAGCGTACGGTGCAGCAGTGCTGCGAGAACATCCTCCTCAACGTCGCCTGGCTGAAGCGGGACGCCGACGACATCCAGCAGTATCTACTGCAGCGCAAAAAGCCCCCGTCTGAGCCGCAGCCCCCCCCCACACCATCTAGCCCCACCCCCCCCCCTCCCCTCCCCCTCTAGCGCGGACCTCCCAGCATCATAGCTGCCCCCCCTCCCCCTACAGACCAGAGCGGGAGACCAGAGCGTACTCACAGCAGGCTTCATTTCTCTTAAGAAACTATATGGAACAAGAAGGCAAAGCCAAGAATCTAACTAAGTGTTGGAAACGCAAAAGAGACTCTTTCTACGTTAACGAAGCAAATTCATTTTTAGACCAGGAATGTAGTTTTAGCCCCATTCTGCCCCTCGAGCAGACGAACACCCCCCCCGCCCGGTCAACAAGTAACGTAATAACGGCGACAGAAACGGCGCTCGGCGAAGAAGCACCCTGCTGACGCACTCTGCATCACCTGCCCAGTATGCACCCCCCCCCCATCCATCCATCCATCTCTGCGTCCTAGCTGAGAAAAACTGTGACTCCCCCCTTTTCTCACCCACCCCCACCCCTTTTTTTTCCCGCTGCCACTCCGTTTTAAATGCATGAAGTGTGATTTTTCTGCATTTGCTGCTTTTTGTTTTTACTTCGGTTTGTTTTCTGTACAAACAAAGTATTTGATTTTCTTTTATTTGATTTTTTTTTTTTTTGTCCCACCCCTCTCTCTCTCTCTCTCTCTGTGTTAGTCATCCACACCTTCACCCCTCTTCCTTCTCTTTCGGGCGCTGTGATTGGGTGAAAGCAGAAGGGCAGAATGGGGTTAATAAGCAGTATTGTGTGTTGTAGTTTCCAACAGCAGCACTGATTCTCCATTTGCTAATTAACAGTTAGGACGAGGCGAGCAGCGCTAGCATGGTACTACATTGTAAACTGTATAATGCAAGCATTTTTTATTTTATTTTTTGCAAAACGATGTTCCTTTTTAAAAAGAATTACATGGAAAAATCCCCCCCAACCCCACCAAATCCCCTCCCCCCGAGCTCTGTCCAGTCAGAGTTTGTATAGTTTAAATCACCTACAAGCATACAAACTCTCCCCCCCCCCCGTTTCTTTATCTGCCACCCTCAATGAAATGTGTTTTATAAGACATCAGATGCAGTGATTTATTTAAATGTTGAGATAATCTTATATTCTAAGGAGAGAGAGGAAGTGTAAACAAAAAAAAATAATAATAAAAAGAGGATCACAACGCTACTCTTCGGGGGGGGTGGGGCCTTTTTCATTCAGATTAACATCAGGAGCCTCCTCTGAAACGAGGGTGGAGGGCCCGGCGAGGCCCGGTTGGGACTCTCTGTTGGCGTTGGCAGATCGCCTTGACTCCGCCGGCAGACTCGGAAGCCTTAAAATCGGTCCGACTTTGTTTGCAGTAAATATTTAACACTGAAGTGGCGAGAACGGGCGATTTCCACGTGACGTCAAACGGATCTAATGGCGACAGATTATGCAGACTTGTTGAACGAGTATATCTATATAGAATTTACAATTTGATGTGGTTTTTTGAAAACGTACCGACCGACCAATCCATCCAACCTGTTGTCGAGACTCCCCCCTGCCCCTCCCCCTCCCCTGCCCTGCCCCTCTTCTGGAACATTTGTTGTTTTTCTTTTGTTTCTTTTTTGTTTTAAACTACAGTTGGTGTTCATTAAAGTGAAAAAAAGGATTTTAAAAACCAAACGAGTGAGGTGTGAGTGTGCATGCCTGGAAACCGATTTTTGGAATTTATTTTAAATTCTCTCACATCGACAAGGGAGAAAGACGATCACATTGGATTACAAATTGATAGAGGCAGCGAAGAAACTGATGAATAACGTGTACATATACAGTACAGGCCAAGAGTTTGGACACACCTTCTCATTCAATGTGTTTCCTTTTTATTTTCATGACTATTTACATTGTAGATTCTCACTGAAGGCATCAAAACTATGAATGAACACATATGGAATTATGTACTTAACAAAAAAGTGTGAAATAACTGAAAACATGTCTTATATTTTAGGTTCTTCAAAGTAGCCACCCTTTGCTTTTTATTAATAAGGGAAAAAACTTCCACTAATTAACCCCTGACAAAGCACACCTGTGAAGGTAAAACCATTTCAGGTGACTACCTCATGAAGCTCATTGAGAGAACACCAAGGGTTTGCAGAGTTATCAAAAAAAGCAAAGGGTGGCTACTTGGAAGAATCTAAAATATAAGACATGTTTTCAGTTATTTCACACTTTTTTGTTAAGTACATAATTCCATATGTGTTCATTCATAGTTTCAATGTAAATAGTCATGAAAATAAAGGAACGCATTGAATGAGAAGGTGTGTCCAAACTCTTGGCCTGTACTGTATATCTAAAACCGCTGAATAACCCTTAATGAGAATAAAATTGGTTACAGATTGACGAAGATGATTGGAGGGATGACATCCACACATCTACACCTTTTAGGTTTCATGAAGTGTCTGTTCAGGCAGCGCTTGGCTTTGAGTTTGCGTTGATGCGTGATGTTTTAATGTTTTCTGGGGTTTTTTGTCTAAAGAATTAGAATTAAGTTCAACATGTGGGAAGTCTTAAAAGAAGAGGAGAATCTGGACAGCTTTGACTACAGTGTTTCCTGCCGAGGCGAACGTAAATATGCAGTCCAATAAAGCAACGCTTAATGCTACACTTATCTGCCACTACAAGACATTCGTCAGGCGTGTAACTGCTCTAATTGTGTAAAACTAGTCTCCAAATATGTCCGTTATCTCTCTGCTTGTACGCAGTTAAAGGTGGAAGTTGTTTTTATATTCTACTTCAGGTCACACGTGTTGGAAGGTTTCATTTCAGGTTGTTTGCATCTCTTTTTATCAACAGAGTCTAAAAGGTCCCAAAGGCCCCAGGTTGTCTGTGTAGAAGTTACTTTGCTGTAAATAAATTAATTGCAAGTGGCAGTAAATGAAGAGAGCGAGCGAGCGAGAGAAATGAAGAACGCCCTCATACTCTGCTTCTGACTGGCTAGTAGTCCTTACCTAGCTACTGTCAGGGCACGCCCTCATACTCTGCTTCTGACTGGCTAGTAGTCCTTACCTAGGTACTGTCAGGGCACACCCTCATACTCTGCTTCTGACTGGCTAGTAGTCCTTACCTAGGTACTGTCAGGGCACGCCCTCATACTCTGCTTCTGACTGGCTAGTAGTCCTTACCTAGGTACTGTCAGGGCACGCCCTCATACTCTGCTTCTGACTGGCTAGTAGTCCTTACCTAGCTACTGAGCATGTGCGACTGCCAACAAAGATGGAACAGAAGTGAGATGTCTCACTCTGTAGCTAAAACAGAGAGCTCAACACACAGGGTGAAAAGAGGAGCTGCAGCAATGTGGAGTTCAACAAAAATATGGTTTTTTTTTTTTTTAAATTAAACTGCATAAACCTATTCTGGTACAACCTCTAAATACAATTATGAACCTGAAAATGGGCATAATATGAGCACTTTAATATTTTGGTGGCATTTTTTGCCTTTTTACCAGAGACGGTAGAAAGCTACCGGTAAATGTGAGGAAAAATGGGGATAACATGCAAGAAATGTTCCTGTCTGGACCTGAAGCGGGGACATGGTGATCACATGGCCTGCGATGAAGCAAAAGTGTAATTGTATTACTTTTTTTTTTTTTAATGCTGGTTTCAGTTGATGTTATGCTTACATGGTGCATGTATTTTTAAAGAAATGTCTCCCTTACAAATTAATTTACTTACTAACTAAGCTTGGAGCAGGATTGTGTTCCAGTCTAGTCAGCCACTGCAGATTGACTCCAGTTAGGCTTTCTCTCTTTGGGTTGGGTTTGTTTGGATTTCTGTTGGATTATATTTAGTTAATATTTATACTTATGATGGTTGGCATTTTTAAGTTTATAAAAAAAAAAGTCCCAACCCCTGGGCAGTGATGAAAGAAGTACTCAGATCTTTGCTTAAGTAAATGTAGCATGGAACATCAGAAATTAATCAACTAAACAGACTTGTTTTTATATTTTTTATATTTCCTTTAAGACATAAAACGTTTGCATAATATTCACTTATCCTTGCTTTATTTTTGGTCATTAAGTCTAGTCTGTTAGATTTATAAAAAGATTTAAAACACAGCGAGGTGTAAGTGGATCCTGCTGGGTGCAGCTACCATGTTCCACCGGTAGGGGCGCCGGCGAGCGGCGCTCGGGCGTCGGTGAGTCAAAGTAAAAGGAGGTGAAGAAGTGAACTTTGGTTTGGACTTGGGCGAAGATGCTGGTTAGGAAATGACAGCTGTGTAAGTAAACGAGAGTGGTGTGTTGAGTTGCTGATTAATACATGTTTAGTAATCAATTCATAACTTAATTAATCAAGTTCGGAGTGATTCGGCTGCGTCCGTTCCCTGGAAACTTCAGCGGATTCAGCTCAAACTGAACACGCTAGTTAGCTACGTTAGCCGCGTTAGCCGCGTCAGCTAGCCGAACTGTGATAAGAAGCTAGTTGTCTAAATAAGTAAGTAGCTTGCTGTTAGCTGAGGCTAGCCGTATTTTTGCTAAGCGCAGTTAACGTTATATTACCAAAATATTAATTTACAGGAACATGTATTTTGCCGGGGTTTTTATTTAATATATTTAATCCGTTGGGATGTAAAGTGCTGTGAAAGCCCATTTCCGCCGTTGTGATGAAAAAATTGTTAGTCATCATAATGAGATAGCTAGTATCTCAAAGTAATGAGGTAGCTAGTATCTCAAAATACATGAGAAATGTAATTATTTTTGAGATACTAAGTCATCATTTTGAGATACAAAGTCCGTTTTAAGAGTTTCTCCATGTTTGGAATGTTTCTTATTATTATTTTGAGACGCTTCAATATTCTGAGAAAGTTTTTCACGAACATGATGAATTATTATATTATCTTTTTCGCATCACATTGACGGAAATGGACTTCCATACTTTACAGCTTGTAGCCTATGCTTGTAGCTGCTGGCAGGTGTGGTGTGTTAGCAGGTTAGCATTAAACTCGGATACAGCGTCAAGTTATTGAGACTAATAGTTGTTGTTTATACCAACCAGGATTGTTTTTACATTAAACGTCTCACGCGTATCTGGTCATGTAGTCCTGAAACTGGATATTCAAGCGAAAATTAGGTTGTGAAAGACGTTACAACCGTTTTTTCCCTTCGTATCAAAGGTCAGACTCACCGGCAGAGACTCAGCTGTTTATTTTTAGCTCTGCTGAGGGTCAGTGGTTTCTTTTAGATTGTCCTGAGAACAGCTCAGATTAACATGTTTTACTTTATAGCAGGAAACCTACAGGCGCTGGTGGAAGAACAAGTATTAAAGGTCCTATGACATAGTGCTCTTTGGATGCTTTTATATAGACCTTAGTGGTCCCCTAATACTGTATCTGAAGTCTCTTTTATATAGGCCTTAGTGGTCCCTAATACTGGATCTGAAGTCTCTTTTATATAGACCTTAGTGGTCCCCTAATACTGTATCTGAAGTCTCTTTTATATAGGCCTTAGTGGTCCCCTAATACTGTATCTGAAGTCTCTTTTATATAGGCCTTAGTGGTCCCCTAATACTGGATCTGAAGTCTCTTTTATATAGACCTTAGTGGTCCCCTAATACTGTATCTGAAGTCTCTTTTATATAGGCCTTAGTGGTCCCCTAATACTGGATCTGAAGTCTCTTTTATATAGGCCTTAGTGGTCCCCTAATACTGGATCTGAAGTCTCTTTTATATAGACCTTAGTGGTCCCCTAATACTGGATCTGAAGTCTCTTTTATATAGACCTTAGTGGTCCCCTAATACTGTATCTGAAGTCTCTTTTATATAGACCTTAGTGGTCCCCTAATACTGTATCTGAAGTCTCTTTTATAGAGGTCTTCGGTGGTCCCTAATACTGTATCTGAAGTCTCTTTTTATATAGACCTTAGTGGTCCCCTAATACGGATCTGAAGTCTCTTTTATATAGGCCTTAGTGGTGCCCCTAATACTGTATCTGAAGTCTCTTTTATATAGGCCTTAGTGGTCCCCTAATACTGGATCTGAAGTCTCTTTTATATAGGCCTTAGTGGTCCCCTAATACTGTATCTGAAGTCTCTTTTATATAGACCTTAGTGGTTCCCCTAATACTGTATCTGAAGTATCTTTTATATAGACCTTAGTGGTCCCCTATTTTTTTTTTTTTTCCCTTTTTTTTTTTGAAGTCTCTTTCCTGAAATTCAGCCTTTGTGCAGAACTACAGCCACTAGAGCCAGTCCCACAATGAGCTTTCCTTAGGATGTGCCATTTCTGTGTCTTTAGCTATTGAGGAGGAGAGAGAGAGGAGGAGGGGGGGGGGGGGATTTCTAGCCACTGGGGGAACCATAGGCAGGCTGGGGGAACGCATATTAATGCATAAAGTGACATTTAGAGGCTGCATTACAGTACAGTGATGTCATTTTCTGAACTCAGCAGAACCGCTCTAGCAGTCTTATTATTTTTCTTTACCCACTTAATCATTGTATCTACGTTTTCGGTGTTTATTTATCTATAATCTTGTTGTGTAAATAAGTTAGACAAAATGTAAATGTATCATAAATGTTTTTGTGAAAGCACCAAAATTGTCAAGCCGACAATATATCGCCGCCATATGGACATGGATGTGTTTGGTGAAACATATCGTTATATTAAATTTTCTCCACATCGCCCGGCCCTAGTTACAGCCTAGGGTTGCCCGATATTGACAAAAAGTGATTTGCAATATTATTAAGCGTGAATATATTGCGATATCGGTATTCATTCCGATATTCTTAAACATATTTGAAAACACAAAAGTAAAAAAAACACATGAATAGAATATCAAAACAGGTTTTCATACAACACAAGGGTTTATTTAAACGCACGCTTCGCAGTTCACACTTGTTTCGCTGTCTCTATGCGTATCTCACAAAATACACGGGATATTGCGTACTTTTCAGTAGCGTTATGACTAAATATCGTCGTCAACAAACCTTGACAATGTGTCTCATTTTAACGTTAGCTTTAGACGTTAGCCCCTGGAGCTGAAAAGTGTGTGTGTGTGTGTGTGTGTGTGTGTGTGTGTGTGTGTGTGTGTGTGTGTGAGTGTGTGTGTGAGTGTGTGTGTGTGTGTGAGTGTGTGTGTGTGTGTGAGGTGTGTGAGAGTGTGTGTGTGTGTGTGAGAGAGTGTGAGAGAGTGTGTGTGAGAGTTTGATTTCTCGCATTAAAAAGTCTCAGAAGTGAATTTGGTAACGAAACATTGCAGTGTCTGGAATATAAGATTTTGTCTCGTCTCTAATGTGTGTGTATGGGGATTCGCTCAACCAATCAGCGCGCGTCTCTACGTGTGTGTGTGTACGGGGCTAAGGCTCAACCAATCAGCGGGCAGCTCATCTAAATATTCATGACCATACCATATTTGGAAGAAAAGCTCCTGTTACAAATAGGGCCAAAACACAGGGATGCATAAGGGCCCATAAAATATCAACCAGGCCATTTTCAGCCCAACCAATGTTACATACCCCATTAGGAGACCATAAGGAACAGTGTGAAATACCCTATATAATCATTCTATCACCCCTTTAAAACAGGCCGCCAAAAACAACAACTTTTCAGTACATTTTCGATATTGCGAAAACGATATTGAGTCGATATAACGTGCAGCCCTATTCCAGCCTTTTAGTTGAATTTCCTGTCTCTGTTGGGTTGTGTTCTAAAGCTTGTGGTGTGTGTGTGTGTGTGTGTGCGTGTGCGTGTGCGTGCATGGTCGTGTTGCCAGGCTGTCCGGTGTCGTCCAGGCGCTGACCGACTGACCGACCGATGCCTTCATGATGTTGAGCTGCAGCGCGCTGCTCGTCGCCCTGCTGCTGTCCCAGGCCCGAGGCTTCCTGAGCCTCTCGGAGGACGACGGCATCCCCGAAGAGTGGACGCTGCTCCACGTGGTTCAGGGCCACATCGGGGCCGGGAACTACAGCTACCTGCGCCTCAACCACGACGGCAGGATCATCCTGCACATGCAGAGCCTCAAGGGGGACGCGGACCTCTACGTGTCGGACAAAACCCTGCGGCCGAGCTTCGACACCTACAAGCTGCAGTCGGCCACCTGCGGCCAGGATGTGGTGGTGGTTCCGGGGGACTTGGTGAGGCCCGTGGGCATCGGCATTTACGGCCACCCGTCTCACAAGGAGAGCGAGTTTGAAATGCGGGTGTTTTACGATCAGACGGTTCCCCACGACCCGTTCGAGAGGGGCTCAGACGCTTCGGGAGACGGAGATAAGAAAAAGAAATCCCATCAGGCGGAGGAGGAGGAGGAGGACGACTATCAGGAAGAGGAGTCGATCTTTTGGACAATTCTAATTGGACTTTTGAAGATTATATTGGAGATTTTGTTTTGAAAATGGTTCCCTTCGTTGCTGCTGTAACACGAGGAGGAGGTTGTGCCTCCTCCTCCTGTGTTTTTTTTTGTAGGCTCAGTCGGCCTCGAAACATTCAGAGAAGATTATTTTCTCCCGTTCTGGAAGGCTGAGAAAATGTCGCACCGCGCCACTGAGAACTCTGCCGTTTTTTTTTTTTTTTTAACAATTCCTTTCCTTATGATCACACGCGCGTACTTGATTTTTAAAAGAAGTTGAAACCAATAAATGTTTTCGATTTGAAGCCTGACTAATCAGAAAACGCTTCACAAAGTCTGCATGTCTGGTGATAAGTGAATAATGAACACGAGCCTCTCAGATTCAGCAGGTGGCGTTTTGGGTGTCCTCCCTACAAAGGAGCGTGTTAAGGTGGAAAGCCAGCTCACAAAATTTGGGCTAAATTTGTGATTTCTATATTGCGCTGCAGTTCAACCAAAAGGGGCAAAAAGGGGAATATTTCTGCAGTTTTAAAGTTTATCTTTAATACAACACACACACACGCTCTACCTAAGGTTAAAGGGTTGCTGTCCGTACTGGTCATGAAATGGATCCTTTCTGATGGGGAATAAAAATCCTTAAATTACTACGTCTGAAGTTGAGAAGTGTGTCTCAAAGAGAGCCTGTCGTCGTATGTATCTTCCTCCCGACTGATCCCACTGCTTCCCTGATCGCTCTTCGGGAACTCTTACATCGCACCTCAACGAGGACGAGAGGAGAGGACGAGGTACGCGCTTTTTCCCGACAGACTCTTTTCTTTAGAGATCACGCGAAAAATCGACCGCAGTAGCCGCGATCCGCGGTAAAACCGCGAGGCAGGGCGCAGCGCACCGAGGCAAAGTGCAGCGCAGGTTCGCGTCATCGTTGCTTCTGGCTTCGGTTGCACCTTTTTCAAAAAGGTCAAAGGTGAAATAATTTGAACTTTGAGTGCCATTTTGAGCGGGTGTGCCACGCCGAGGGCAGCTCTTCCTCCGAGTCGTCTCCACCTCTCTCTATATTTAGGAAAACAGCCGGCGCAGAGCGTTTCCACCGCGGATCATAGGAGGCTTTAAGAATGGGGAGGGGGGGGGGGAAATAGATCTCGAGTTCAAATTTCTCACAACGGGCAAAGTCACCGGTAAAGGTGGGAGGTGTCTGTTTTCAGGAGAAAAAAAAAAGAGCAGATTAGACACGTTTTTGACGAACAGACTTTTGATTGACGTTTGCATTTTCTCAGTTTTGTAGAAAATCCAGTTAATCCGGATCTCCTAAATGATGTGAGGAGGTTTTTAGCGGAGAAAAGAAATGTTGCCAGACAGTCAAACAGCAGGTGTGATGGATGCGAACAGGACTGATGCTGTACAGCTAAGTTTAGCATATCTGTAACGAAGTGAAATCCCAACTTCCAGGTTCTTTTCCAGATATAAAAAAAAGAAAACCTCATTCAAAGACACTTTGACATTTATAACAATACATATAACTAAAAAAAAAATCCAGACTTGGAACAGAGACTTTCCGATGTACAGTACAGGCCAAAAGTCTGGACACACCTTCTCATTCAATGCGTTTCTTTTTATTTTCATGACAATTTACATTGTAGATTCTCACTGAAGGCATCAAAACTATGAATGAACACATATGGAGTTATGTACTTAACAAAAAAGTGTGAAATAACTGAAAACATGTCTTATATTTTAGATTCTTCAAAGTAGCCACCCTTTGCTTTTTTATTAATAAGGGAAAAACTTCCACTAATGAACCCTGACAAAGCACACCTGTGAAGGTAAAACCATTTCAGGTGACTACCTCATGAAGCTCATTGAGAGAACACCAAGGGTTTGCAGAGTTATCAAAAAAAGCAAAGGGTGGCTACTTTGAGGAATCTAAAATATAAGACAAGTTTTCAGTTATTTCACACTTTTTTGTTAAGTACATAATTCCATATGTGTTCATTCATAGTTTTGATGCCTTCAGTGAGAATCTACAATGTAAATAGTCATGAAAATAAAAAGGAAACACATTGAATGAGAAGGTGTGTCCAGACTTTTGACCTGTACTGTAGATTGTCTTTATTCATACCTTACCTCTCCAAGTTTCATTTAAACGTGAATTTTGCGTCATCAATCATTGGTTGGAGATCTGATCATTTCCAGGTAGAAACCTCACGCGTCTACCAGGACGAAGATAGTCTCGTCGTTTGTCTAACTTATTCAGCAGAAGCCTCCGATACGCTTTAAAACTAGGGATGCACCGAATCCAGGTTTTTGGTGTTCGACCGAATACCGAATCCTCCTCCCATCCTCGGTCCATTAACGCAGCGAACGCACTAATGTAGGTAACGTACCTGAAGTCGCTGCTGTCTGGAGATTCCTTCGCGCACAACTCGTATTTTTTCGGATGTTTCGTAACAGCGGCCATGTTGTGTGTTGTTTAGGGTCCTCGCCACCACCAGACAAATGGGCGTTGCAGATTGAACACGTAGCTGGACTTGAATGGCCTTCTTTACTACTGCCAAACATCACTTGTTCTGCTCACCGGTTCCATTTTCCACTTTCTCACAGCCTGCTGCGTCGAACGCTCCACCTACGTGAACACCTTCCCGTAATCAACGGCGCCGTCGTTACGGCGACCAGCGTAGCGCGCCGAGTGCAAGCGTAGGGTTCTGTTCGGTGGGAAAAAATACTAAGGTTAGGCAGAATCCGAACCCCCGTCAAAAAGCCCGATATTCGGCCGAATCCTGGATTCGGTGCATCTCTATTTAAAGCGCCCATATTCTGCTCATTTTCAGGTTCATAACTGTATTTTAAGGTTGTACCAGAATAGGTTTACATGGTTTAATTTTCAAAAAACACCATATTGTTGTTGTACTGCACAGCTCTCTCTCACTGCTGCAGATCCTCTTTTCACCTGGTCTCTGTTTTAGCTACAGAGTGAGACCTCTTTTCATCTTCTTCTTCTGTACTATCTTTGATTGCACTCACACATGCTCAGTAGCTCAGATGTAGATCATGTCAGCTAGCTAACTCTAGAGACAGTAAAAGACTTTGTTGTTTCTCCAACTTTGGTCAGTTACAAGGCAGGATCAGCTGGGAGACTTCTAAATGAGGGCGCACATGGAAGTAGTTCTTTTGTAGATTATGGTGAACTTGTGTGTGTTGTAGCAGTGCTTTGCTATTGAGAACGAGGTAGCATTCTAGCGTTAGCGTTAGCCGGCTAACGCTAGCATTAGCTGGCTAACGCTACGAGCTAACGGTTGTGGTTAGCCAGCTCATTTCGGACTGTGACGTCACAGTCCGAGACGATTTTGAACAGCTCACTAGGAGACTGAAGGCAGGACACATTCAGAAACCGTATCTCACTCAGAACAGCATGGATGGATTGTTTTCTAAGCGTGTATGTGTGTGGAAGCCCCAGAGACACAAAAGAACACCCCAAATCACCAGAAAAAGTGTTTTTTTCTTTTTCATAATATGGGCACTTTAAAACCCGTTTTTGCCGAGTGGATCCGAAGGGATCCCTTCACGGCCAGCACGAACAGGAGCAGCTCTCGCAACGTACGAGAAGCGTGCGAGCGCGGTGACGAGATGGACTTAAAATCCTAACCGATCCTTTTTGACTTTTATCATAAATCTTCAAATCAAACGTAGGCTACATCTACACTACCACGTTTTGATTTAGAAACGAATATCTTTTGCTACGCGTACGCCTCGCGTCCACACTACTCCCACGTTCCCGAGCCCCTGAGAACGGAGACTTTTGGGAAACATCGCTGCCCCCATTTTTGGTTTCAAACGGAGACCTTCGGAAAACGACGGGCGCACAACAGCCGGTCTAATCGGCCTGGCGTTGTTGTCGTTGTTGTTCTCTCTGCAAAAGTCTTTCCAACTTCTACGTCCACGATTTACAACCGCAGAGTAACGTCTGGCAGGGCTGCCACCTCTTAATCGACTAATCGGTCGTTTTGGTCTTAGTCGACTAAGATTTCTTTAGTTGATAAGTCATTTTTTATGCTTATTCATAATAAATTACTCATTTCCAAGAAACTTCTGAGCACATTTATGGTAAACACAAGATTTAAAGTGGTGCTTTTGCAGGATTAATTGTGGAGAAACTCAGTTTTACAGATGGTTAATTAACTACATTTATATTGTGCTTTTCTAGTCTTAACCACCTCTCACAGCGCACAGCTCTGTCGATTAAATCAACTAATCGATTAGTCGACAAAATCCTATAAGGGTTAGTCGACTAATTTCTTTAGTCGAGGACAGCCCTAACGTCTGTAACGATCTGCTTCCTGTGTGTGTGTGTGTGTGTGTGTGTGTGTGTGTGTGTGTGTGTGTGTGTGTGTGTGTGTGTGTGTGTGTGTGTGTGTACCTGTTTTTACTATATTCGTGGGGTCCAAAAACCGGGGGCTATAGTATACTTGTGGGGTCTGCACAGCCTCATGGGGACCAAAATGCTGGTCCCCATGAGTTTAAAGGGCTGTTTGAGGGTTAAGACTTGGTTTTAGGACTAGGGTTAGAATTAGGTTATGGTTATGGTTAAGGTGAGGGTAAGGGTTAAGGTTAGGCATTTAGTGGTGATGGTTAAGGTTAGGGTAAGGGTTAAGGTTAGGCATTTAGTGGTGATGGGTTAGGGTTAGGGTAAGGGTTAAGGTTAGGCATTTAGTTGGGATGGTTAAGGTTAGGGTAAGGGTTAAGGTTAGGCATTTAGTTGTGATGGTTAAGGTTAGGGTAAGGGTTAAGGTTAGGCATTTAGTGGTGATGGTTAAGGTTAGGGTAAGGGATAAGGTTAGGCATTTAGTTGTGATGGTTAAGGTTAGGGTAAGGGTTAAGGTTAGGCATTTAGTGGTGATGGGTTAGGGTTAGGGTAAGGGTTAAGGTTAGGCATTTAGTGGTGATGGTTAAGGTTAGGGTAAGGGTTAAGGTTAGGCCTTTAGTTGGGATGGTTAGGGTAAGGGGCTAGGGAATGTATTATTTCAATGATGGGTCTCCACAAAGATAGTGATACAGACGTGTGTGTGTGTGTGTGTGTGTGTGTGTGTGTGTGTGTGTGTGTGTGTGTGTGTGTGTGTGTGTGTGTGTGTGTGTGGGGGGGGTGTGTGTGTGTGGGGTGTGTGTGGTGGTGTGTGTGGGGGGGGTCACGTGATATGTGGTGTCAGACGCGGCCCTACGGACGGAGATTAGTTCTGCTACCGGTGCTAAAACTCTCGTGTGGGCCGAGATCGTTTTTGTCTCAAAACGGCGCTTTAAAAAAAACGAAAGCGTAGCCGCGTAGACGTGACCTCGGCGTCAAACCGACGGCCGTAGCGGCCGACTCAGCTCTCGGGCCTGAGGACGAATGAAAACCGCGTGTCTTAACTCTGCGCGTCAACACCCCCGCGGGATGTGTGTGCAATACAGTCCTCGTCA
>NC_053112.1:8471902-8501902 GCF_010015445.1 Perca fluviatilis | reverse complement strand
GTGTTCCTCAAGAGATGAGAAGTCTTTAAAGCTCTTTTGTTATTTAAATACCTTACACAGGCTACAGAGTCACCAGTCTGAAGTTCACCATAACTTACAAGTAGTAAAATAGTTAATTACACGTTATATTAACAAGTATTCAGTGCTGAAAAGAAACAGCATTTATAAAAATTGCTGTATTTTTTTTTTAGGTAAGTACAAATTTGAGGTACTTTATACTTACTCCGCAACATCTCAGAAGTAAATATTGTACTTTTTACTCCACTACATTTGTCTGACAGCTGTAGTTACTTTTCAGATGAAGGTTTTCACCCCCTCCCTGTCCAGTGAAAAACACGTATCTCCAGATGTGTTGATGTTGAATGTTTGTGATAAACTGAAGGATGAATTCTCCTCCTTCTTAAGCTAAATTATTATTTTTTTGGATCAGCTGGATCACACGAAGCTGAAAACAGGGCTGTTGTTCTGACACCATGACAAGTTTTAAAACTTTTCAGAGATGCGTGGTTCTCACAGGACAGCGACGCTACACAAACAAATGATGATCTTATAGAATATGATGCATTGCTAAATATTACACTACCCAGTTGAATCATACTTCGTGTCTATTTTGTACTGCATGAACTGTAGATAAATACGAAATGTTTTGTATAAAAATATTTGGGTTTCAACAAAAGCGTGGAGTCTGGAATCTGCCATTTACGACAGCACCTTAACGCAGCGCAGAATAGCTCTGCCTCCATTTTGTGTCGGTACGTTTCCGGGTTTCCGAGAAGGCACCGATAAAACGGTGTCAACGGCGAGTATGGCACTGCTCGCAAGTCAGGAGTGCGGGTAAAGTTTTCCGTAGCTACCTGGAAACTATTAAAAGTGACTCTCAAACGCTTCGTTTTCGCAAAGAAGTCTTGCAACGTAACTTGCAGGCAGCCGGACTGCGCTGACACTGACAGCTGGGAAGTAAACAGCTCGATGCTAACAAGCTAACTGCGGCTAGCTCCGCTGTAGAACCGCCGCTAGCCGAGCTAGGTAACTTTAACCGTCGACAGCGAGCTAACGTTAGCCGGCTAACCTGTTTTTTTTTTTATTTTTTATTTTTTTTTGGTAGCGTTAAGTTACATCACCAGGACTTGCCAGCACCCTAACCCAACCTACTGCACCGACGGAAGGATTCGCCACAGCGGCACTTTCCATTCATGTTGTTTTGGAGGACGAGACTACTGTCTTTAGATATTTTATTATCTATAGATTATTATTATTATCAAACGTCCTGTTCTTCGAACCAGGGTGAGTAACAAGCTAACTTTGCTCCACCTAAATTGAAGCTAGTGCCAGGTAAATGCGTTCCTTTAGTTTACCTGGGAGCGGCTAAACAACCTGCCCAGGCCTGATTCAATCCTGTTTTACTGGGCTCCATGCAATAATGGAATAAGTACTCAGCTACCTTTTTACTTTAAGTACTTATACCACACTGTGAAAGTACTTCACTACTAGTACAAAGTCCTGCATTCAAAACCTTAGCTACTTGAGTAAAAGTATGTAATCAGCAACATTAATGTACGTGAAGTAGGAACTTGTTAAAGTACTCCTTAAACGTCTACACTAGGAACATGCAACATACACATGAATGCATCAGGAATATTCAGAGACATCAGATAGAAGAGGACAACACTGACAGGGCAACATTTTACTGCAGAATGAATATTTAATATGTCTAAAAAGTCAGCTTTTCATGGTGTCAGGAAAACAGCCATGTTTTTTGGCTCTGTGACGAATCTGACGATGCATTTTTTCCAGCTGATCCAAAGAGACTTTTTAAAGACTATTTAGCTTGAGATGTAGGATAATTTTCTCAAAACCATAAAGAAACACGTTACCACAAACATTCAACATCAACACATCTGGAGATACAGGGTTTTCCCTGGACCAGGAAGGGGATGAAAAACCTCCAAGTAAAGCTGTCAGACAAATGTAACGTCGGTGCAGTAAAAAGTACATTTGTATTAACCTCTGAGATGTAGTAGAGTAAAAGCATAAAGCTGCAAAAAATGGGAATACTCAATTAAAGTACAGCTGCCTCAAATCTGTACAGGCTTAGGGGTTCAGCACTGGAGTCAGTCTACTTAGTTACATTCAACCATTGGCTTTATGTCACTCGGTTTGCATGTTTTTATCTTGCAGAAAAAAAACCCTGAATTTGTTCAGCAACATGATTCATAGGTTCATATTGTTTTTATAAATAGGTGCGTGCTTTGCCACACTGTTGAACAAGTTATTGCACAATCTGTCCTGGAAGTGGATGAGCACACAAAGGAGGATATGTTATTGCTTTACTTGGACTGTAAGTGACCTAAAAAGCCTAGAAACACACACACACAGAGCCACGGGCCTTTATCTCAGTCTAGTTCCTTAAACCACAAAAGCATCCAACTTCCTCATGCAGCCCTCCCTCCCTCCCTGGTTGTATTTACCTGTCTAACATCACGCTGTTGATGTGAGAAAACGTTGTTCCATTAAACAGCTGTTACGGTAAACAGCTTTATGAAGACATAACATCAGCGATCCTGACCTACTTATGGAACACACTTTCCTATTGATGTTGAATGGAAAGGGATAGATAGATAGATAGATAGATAGATAGATAGATAGATAGATAGATAGATAGATAGATAGATAGATGAACTTTATGAATCCCAAACTGGGAATCAAATCTACGTTACAAAACATGACCAAAGTAAGAGTAAAACTAACAAGAAAAGTTGTAAACTGTGGCTCAAATGTCGGGGCCTGTTGTATAGCTGTCGGCTTTATGAGTTTGTGTAAATGCATAATTAGGGCTGCACGATATGAGGAAAGTATATGATATGCCATAACGTTGTTGAATATTGTGATAAGTGGATATCAAAGTGTACTTAGTTCTGCCTTTCTGCTGCTTTCAGTTTTCTGCTCAAATACAATCAATTGCTTGTTGAATTTAAAACAGACGAAAGGAAATCAGTTCAAACATTCTTTTATTGAACAAATTAAGCACTAAAAAAGTGACTGTTACCTTTTTTAAAGTGCAGTTTTCTACTGATATTTTTTTTTTTCAACTAACGCAAAAATATCTCAATGTCTTTGCTGATATGTCGCAGCCTTTAGTGTTTATTGCTGAAGTTGATATGGAGATCATGATAAAGGAAACATTTATTGCGCCGCCCTAATAGATGCAATATGTTTTGCGTGTGTAGTGCTAAAATGCTGAACAGTGGATGTTTAAAACTTTTCAATACCTGTGGCAATACAATACTTGAATTTTTGTATATATTGGTTACACCTTTCTTAGTATAAGCACACCTCCTACAACAACCTGTTTTTGGTTTAACTTAAAGTGCCCATATTATGAAAAAAATCACTTTTTCTGGGATTTGGGGTGTTCTTTTGTGTCTCTGGTGCTTCCACACACATACAAACTTTGAAAAACATCCATCCATGCTGTTTTGAGTGAGATACGGTTTCTGAATGTGTCCTGACTTCAGTCTCCTGGTGAGCTGTTCAAAATCGGCTCGGACTGTGACGTCACAGTCCGAAATGAGCTGGCTAACCACAACCGTTAGCTCGTTAGCATGCTAACCGTTAGCATTAGCATGCTAACGCTAATGCTAACGCTAGCATGCTACGTCGTTCTCAATAGCAAAGCACTGCTACAACACACACAAGTTCACCATAATCTACAAAAGAACTACTTCCATGTGCGCCCTCATTTAGAAGTCTCCCAGCTAATCCTGCCTTGTAACTGACCAAAGTCGGAGAAACAGCCTTTCTTTTACTGTCTCTAGAGTTAGCTAGCTAACATGCTCTACATCTGAGCTACTGAGCATGTGCGAGTGCAATCAAAGATAGTACAGAAGAAGAAGAAGAAAAGAGGTCTCACTCTGTAGCTAAAACAGAAACCAGGTGAAAAGAGGATCTGCAGCAGTGAGAGAGAGCTGTGCAGTACAACAACAATATGGTGCTTTTTGAAAATTAAACCATGTAAACCTATTCTGGTACAACCTTAAAATACAGTTATGAACCTGAAAATGAGCATAATATGGGCGCTTTAAATAAGTCAAATGCTGCTTTAACTTTCAGTTGTGAGCATTTTCAAAACGAAACCTGTTCCAGCGAGATGGCGAGCCCGACGTCTGTCATGCGGCCTTTTTTTAATTCGCAAAGCTCTCGCCGTCGACTTAAAAACCCGTCTGAGCGTGACTCTTGCATGGCCGCTCTCGTCTTCTCTCGTCTCGGCTTCCTCCGTGTCCTCTTTGCTGTCTGCGTCTCTGCCATGTTGTCCCTAGAGGCTGCCGAACCCGGTTTCGCTGCCCGACACAGCTCAGCTCCACGCCAGCATTCCTCCACCGCTCGCCCAGCAGCCAAGGGATAAAGGCTGTTGTATGCTTCTGCGTAGGGCTGGGCGATAGGGAGAAAATCAGACATCGCGATATTCTTGATGAAATACCTCTATCGATATTGCGGCGATATTCTAGGGTTATGCGAGTATTTATGTATATATGTGCGTGCGCACGCATGTATGGATGTGTATGTGTATATGGGTGTAGCTATATTTTTATCTTTATTTTATTTTTTTTACTCTATGCTGCTATTTGGAGAGGATTGCTCCAACAGAATTTCGTTGTATTGCATACAGTGACAATAAAGATCTATCTATCTATCTTAACAATAGGTGCTTTAACAAAATATCTTCACACTTAGATTTTAGATAAATAATCATCAGTAATGTGGACATAATGACTAAGTGGGGTAAAGGCAAATAATAGAACAGCTAGAACAGTCTGGTAAGTTCAGAAAAGTACATCACTTTACTGTAATGCAGCCTTTAAAACCAGGAAAAGACAACACTTATGTCATATCACGATATCCAAAATCGCTACACCGGAGCTCCTACGGCATCGTGACCATTTTTTCGGAGTTCTGCGTCTTGCATTTCACCGCCAGAACGCTTTCTGCAGAATGTGTGTGTGGTTTCCGGAGGGTCAATCGTGAAACTCTGCCATCTCCGACCATGGCGGGCGAAAGAGAGACAGTTTGTTATGTTAGCACGCAAACTTTTAGCACAGCTGCCCACAAAGTACTGCTTTCTGGCGAAGTGCTAATTTCTAAACGTTACTGACATATAGACACCTTACAGACGGATAACCCTGTCATTGGAACCAGAATATGTCTGAGTTTATTTGCAGAGCTGATGTCAGTGTCAATAGATTAATTAACAATGAAAATAGTCTTTTAGTTGCAGCCATAGCTTTACGTCTGTGGACAGGAAATTAATCTGCAACAATTTTTGAATTGGCCTTTTTGCTTGAAAAAAACTAAAATGATTTACAAAGCTTTTCAAATATGAAGTTTTGTCTCTTATAGTAAACTGAGTATCTTTTGGACTTTTGGTCTTTTGGTCAGACACAACAAAGACTGGGAACTTGTGATGGAGACTTTTTTTTTTTTTTTTAGACCGATCAATTCCCATAAATGTCCCTTTTTTAAATGTTTTTTAAATGACTGCTAAATAAAGGTGTTTACATGGCTCTCTAAAAGTTTAAAAGAAGCCTTTTTTGACAGACGGTCGGCTGTATCCAGCTCTCCGCCAACTAGACCTACATCAAGCGCTCGTTGGCATCGTTGTTGACTCACTGAGGTAACGGCTTTATGTAATGAGTTTACTCTTTCACTTACCAGGACAAACTTAACACCAAGTCTTCTGTATCTTGTTTTGTCCTCTTTGATCCCTTTTTTTAAAGAAGCTCAATTATTCCTACATCTGTTCAGGGTTTTACTAAAATGCTTATGTCAGCAGCAGACTCGTTTTTAATGTTTGGCATCAGCTGTTTCTCCGAATAAAAGAGTGAAGATATTCCAAAAATAGAAAGTAAATGCCGGCCGCAACAAGCTGCTATTTCTAATATCCGTGAATCTGTCAAGTCTGTGAGATGTCGTTATTGTGGAAAATTCCCATCAGATGTCCAGGCTCATGTTCCAATAGTTGTTTACGTTATGAATCAAACTCGCAAGCTAGTCTTTGCTCTCCTAAAGCTGTAACAAGTATGTTTTTGGTGTTGTTTTTACTTCATAATTGATTTGAAAAGATGAATCCATCGTCAACATCAACTACATTTCTGCTGCTGGATTAAAGCGGTTAATCAACTGATTCTTGCAGCTCTACTTTTCATCATTCAGTCATTAAAAACCTGAATAAATACCAGCGAGGCCAACGGTGGACTTCTGTAGCTTTTACTGTTATAGCACTAACGGTAATCTGAACCATGCAGCGTTTCCCCTGGAGTCGGAGGTTAAACTCATGGACAGGATATATAATGGACCAACAGAGCCCATGTCTCTGGACGGAGACCAGTGAAGGATATTAGAAGCTCTTTTCCGGTGATCTCTTCCTTTACTGCGCAGCCTCCAACTGAGAGAGACAACGTAAATGTGACGTGAGCAACCTGGGGGGAAGGGGGGGGGTTTTTGGGGGGGGGGGGCGAGAAATCTCAATCATTCCCAATCTTAACCAAGAGGATTTTTTTTTTGGTAATAGACAGATTACTAATTGATCATAATTCATTAATTCTGTATTTTTTGTGACAGTAAGTCTCGTGGTTATGACCCAATCGTTAGCCTATATTGTTATAAAAGCGTCTGCTACGGAGCCGTAACGTGAGGTACAAGGTAATGGAGCCTTTTATACATTGTCGTGTTTCTTTAGAAATAAACAACTGACAAATAGAGTCTTTAAACGCTTCAGATGTGAAGTTATTCGCTGTCAAAGTGGCGCCAAAATGAATGGGAGTCAATGGGATGCTAACGGGAGGTGATGGCCAAGTAGCAACAAAATGGCGCCATAGGAGGTTCGAGTTCTACGTCATGGTAGCTTGCTGTCACGTGACGATTTGGGAGGTGTCTGAGCCCGCCCACCATTTTGGGATCCTACGCTAGTGTAAGAGCGACACAGAGCAGTCCCTCCAGAAAAACCCCCACCAACCCACCCCATTCACTAAAAAAAAAAAAGGGGGTTTTTTTGGGGGGGGCAAATTTTTTCAAATATGCCGCAATTTCGCTGCATAAATTGCCGATTTCTGCGCAAAACATGCGGGGCTTGCATGATTTCGTAATCCCCGCATTTTCGTTGCAAAAAAGTCCCATAAAATACAGTACAGGCCAAAAGTTTGGACACACCTTCTCATTCAATGCGTTTCCTTTTTATTTTCATGACTATTTACATTGTAGATTCTCACTGAAGGCATCAAAACTATGAATGAACACATATGGAATTATGTACTTAACAAAAAAGTGTGAAATAACTGAAAACATGTCTTTATATTTTAGATTCTTCAAAGTAGCCACCCTTTGCTTTTTTATTAATAAGGGATAAAATTCCACTAATTAACCCTGACAAAGCACACCTGTGAAGGTAAAACCATTTCAGGTGACTACCTCATGAAGCTCATTGAGAGAACACCAAGGGTTTGCAGAGTTATCAAAAAAAGCAAAGGGTGGCTACTTTGAGGAATCTAAAATATAAGACATGTTTTCAGTTATTTCACACTTTTTTGTTAAGTACATAATTCCATATGTGTTCATTCATAGTTTTGATGCCTTCAGTGAGAATCTACAATGTAAATAGTCATGAAAATAAAAGGAAACACATTGAATGAGAAGGTGTGTCCAAACTCTCGGCCTGTACTGTATCTTAGCAGAAAGTTGAAAAATGTTCATACTTCACACACGAGCAGCCATTTTCCTCTGTTGCCATGGGAACGTTATGAAGTGATGTTATTACGCGACTTGAACATCATCTAAAAGCAGGGTGTTGGGGGGGCGGAGGAATCCCCTTTTTTTTCTCTCTCTCTCTTTTTTTAATCAAACTGCAGTTTTTGCAAATTTCCTGCAATTTCATCGCATAAAATTGCATAAATATCATATATAGCATATTCCATCGCATTTTTTAAGAAAACGTGCCGCATAATCAAGGCTTTTTGCCCCACAACAATCGCAAAAAAACTCACGGCCAACGGGTTGGGCTTGGGAAAACAATAACGGGACGCGGGACAACAACGGCACGGTTGGGTTTAGGAAACGTGACACGAGGGCAGGGCTGCCACCTCTTAGTCGATTAGTTGACTAATCGCTCGTTTTGGTCTTAGTCGACTAAGATTTCTTTAGTCGATCAGTCATTTTTTATGCTTATTCGTGCTTAATTACTCATTTACAAGAAACTTCTGAGCACATTTATGGTAAACACAAGATTTAAAGTGGTGCTTTTGCAGGATTAATTGTGGAGAAACTCAGTTTTACAGATGGTTAATTACCTACATTTATATCGTGCTTTTCTAGTCTTAACCACCTCTCAAAGCGCACAGCTCTGTCGATTAAATCAACCAATCGATTAGTCGACAAAATCGTATAAGGGTTAGTCGACTAAGAACTTCTTTAGTCGAGGACAGCCCTACACGCGGGACACGATCCCCGGTCTCCTGGGTGAAGGTCCTGTCTTGACCCCAAGACCAACCTCCCTACGCTGATTTTCGTACTTGACACGCAATGGCAAGGTAACGTAAGTCAATGGAGGCCAGACGGCGTTGATAAACACGCTAAAAACTGATTTATACCGGCAGCATTTTAAATGGTTTAGCAGTCGGGCGCCTGGTTAGCTCACCTGGTAGAGCGGGCGCCCACATACAGAGGTTTACTTCTCGACGCAGCGGCCGCAGGTTCGACTCCGACGTGCGGCCCTTTGCTGCACGTCATTCCCCCCTCTCTCTCTCCCCTTTCATGTTTTCAGCTGTCCTGTCAAAAATAAGGGCCGAAAATGCCCATAAAATGTTTTTTAATATCCTATAGATAAATAAAGTGAAACGTGCAAGTAACAAAAATTAGAATCTTAGACAAACATCGCAGAAGTTTGAATACTTATAATGTATATATATATATATATATATATATATATATATATATATATATATATATATATATATATATATATATATATATATATATATATATAAATAAATAAATAAATAAATAAATAAATAAATAAAATAGAATAAAAATATAGATTGGTGTGTGATAATTGAATAATCTGTTTGAGTTACTTTTTATGAAAAAAATGTAAACTTCTGATTCCAGCTTCTGGTGTGTGTGTGTGTGTGTGTGTGTGTGTGTGTGTGTGTGTGTGTGTGTGAATATTGTTCTTTCTTTCTTTCTTTTTCTCTCTCCCTCCCTCCCTCCCATTTCAAGTCTAAGCTGTCCTATCCAGATAAAGGCCTAAAATGCCCCCCCCCCAAAATATCATCTTTTAAATGATTTAGCAGTTTAGGTTTAGATAATACACTCGACCGTCCTGCTGTTATTTTTGGCGTCTGAAAGCTTTTCCTGGCCCGGCGAGGGTTCCTGGCGGCCTGGCGGCCCGCCAAGCTCGCGCACATGCAGAGGAAACGCTGACATGGTGTCATGTGTCGAACTGGTTATTGGTTTACGCATCTCAATTTCAAACTGAGTGACGTCGTTGTGTTAATAGCGGTTGTGTAATTATTTTGTTAGTGGGTTAACAACAGGCTGAATGCATTGAAACTGGTGTCTCTGTGGCTTCAGTCTTTGTACACTCAGCAGACTCGAAACGATTTGTTTTTCCTCTTGAGGAGCGATAACCCCCATCCCCATCCCCATATCTGTCTCTGGTGATAAACCCCCCACCCTACCCCCCACTCTCAGTTTCTGTCTCTGTAAACCACGTCACTGGCTGGCTGACTGGCGAGCTTGCTCAGTGAGATTCCTTTGGTTTCCCTCGGTTAAAAAACCTTCCCCGACACTGAGATGGGCTGCCTGAGGAATGGAGCGGCAGCAGCGGAGGGAGGAAGGGAGGGAGGGAGGGTGAGGGAGAGGGAGGAGGGAGGGGAGGGAGGGAGGGAGGGTGAGGGAGAGAGGAGAGGGAGGGAGGGTGAGGGAGGGAGGGAGGGAGGAGGAGGGAGGGAGGGAGGGGTGAGGGGAGAGGGGGAGGGAGGGAGGGAGGGTGAGGGAGAGGGGGAGGAGGAGGGAGGGGGAGGGTGAGGGAGGGGAGGGAGGAGGAGGAGGAGAGGGAGGGTGAGGGGGAGGGGGAGGAGAGGAGGGAGAGGGAGGAGGGGAGGGAGGAGGAGAGGGAGGGAGGGAGGGAGGGGTGAGGGAGGAGGGGGGAGGAGGGAGGGTGAGGGTGAGGGGAGGGGGAGGGAGGAGGGGTGAGGGGGTGAGGGGAGGAGGGAGGGAGGGGAGGGGTGAGGGAGGGAGAGGGAGGGAGGGAGGGTGGGAGGGAGGGAGGGGTGAGGGAGGGGAGGAGGGAGGGAGGGAGGGTGAGGGGGAGGGAGGAGAGGGAGAGGGTGAGGGTGAGGGGGGGAGGGGAGGGAGGAGGGGTGAGGGGAGGAGAGGGAGGGAGGGAGAGGGAGGGAGGGGTGGGGGGGAGGGAGGGAGGGTGAGGGAGGGAGGGAGGGTGAGGGAGGGAGGGAGAGGGAGGAGGGTGAGGGAGGGGAGAGGAGAGGGAGGGAGGGTGGGAGGGAGGAGGGGAGGGAGGGAGGGGTGAGGGAGAGGAGAGGAGAGGAGCCAACAATGGGCCCAGACAGCTAACTGGTTTGGGAAGATCTAGCGGCCTCAATCATTGTGTTGACACATTCAGAGCAGTTTCAGGTATGGGAATAACATCGGTATGTTTTAATAATATGGACAGGCATTTCAGTTGCATTTTCTTTTTGTCTTTTACCTTGAGTCTCTTATATCTGTGAATAGAATTGACAACATTGTCGGATAATTAGGGCTGCAAATAACGATTTAATTTCATTGTCCATTAATCTGTTGATTATTTTCTTGCAATAGTTTAGTTTTTTTGGTCTCTAAAATGTCAGAAAATGTTGGAAAATTATGGATCGGTGTTTCCCAAAGACCAAGACGACGTCCTTAAATGGCTCGTTTTGTCCACAACTCAAAGATATTCAGTTTACTGTCACAGAGGAGAGAAGAAACTAGAAAATAGTCACATTTAACACGCTGGAATCAAAACTTTTTTACTCCATTTGTTTTACTTTTAAACGTAAAAGTTGACAACTACTCGATTTTAATATTTACAGCTCTACATATAACAGTGTTGCGCCCCATCAGGCCTTTACAATTCTAGAGGAACCACTGGAATATACCCACATAGTCAAATTACATTATGCACATTCAGGATGAAATGGTAAAATGTGAGAACTGCATTTTCATGTGTGGAGCTGATAGTCTTAAAGGTATTATGGAAGATTTCTTTTTCCGGGTGGATCATCAAGACTATTGGTCCTCCTGGTTGTCAATCATTCTGGCGCTATGTTTACGTAAGGCAGTTGTACGTGCTCGTCCCTAGGGTAGTTTTCGCTTTCTGCGCATGAATACTTTCAGGTGTATATGTGTGGTGAGCATAGGTAGTGAGCTACGGTTTCAGCCATTCATTGAAGCTCGCCGTTCTCACCGTGTTTTTTCAAAATGTCTGAGGGTCGCAAGAGAAAAGGTGTCTACGAATTGTATGACAAGAAGAGAAAGGCCTCTGAAGAAAGAAACAAGACCGGAGTGTTTTTGGGGAGAATGTTTCACACGCTGGCGTGCGCTAAAAGCACAGGTTGGGCTCTCCACTGATGCCTCAGTCGCGAAGTTTCTACTCGACAGGTAAAGTTTGGCGTGCTATTTGGAGAAATCCATTTAAAATCACTGCTAGTGAAAGTTGATGTAAGCTATGATTAGCGATGCTAGCCCTGGCACAAGTCACGCACCGCACACACACGGTAAACATCTCAATTTGTGAAAAGTGCAAATCTTCTTTCTGAAAGTAGCTCGTATGAACCATGCCCACAGCAACTTGTAAACAGTGCGCTCTCGTGCACACGTTTAATAGGCGTTCCCTCTCGGGAGCAGGTAGAGTGTTGCACATGTGCATTTTTTCAAAAAGTGGAGAGGGCGGTTCTTTTCTAAAATTCGGGATAATCCTCCACTATACCTTTTTGACTAGCTTTGTAGTAACTAGAGGTGTTGAAATTAATCAAATAATCGATGCATTGAATCGTGGACGATGCTGCATCGATAATCGGCCGGCTCATAATCGATTATTTCTGTTTACAATTTAATGTCGGCCTAACAACATTTCTGTTTACATATTCTGGTGTGTTTTGCACATTCAGGAAGTGCCATGTGCTCAGTGCTGTATAGATTTAGGTATCCAGGTTATGTAGTATTAGAATTCTGCAGAATGTTTTGTTTTTGGAGCTTGAAAAGCTATGAATTAAATATCCTACGTGGCTTTAATAGAAAAATGTATTTGATGCATCGTGATATCGAATCAAATTGAATCGCTGACCTGATAATCGTAATCTAATCGGGAGATCGTTGAGGATTCACACCTCTAGTTCAAACTCATTTGGCAACGGCATGAATGTAACGGACGTTAACTAATGTAAAAGTTGAGCACTAAAGCTTTAAAGCGCTCTTCTTTTTCCTGACGCTCAATGTCGAAATGCTCCTTCCTCGCTTCACGGACGTTTCCCAGGAGCTGCTTGCTGCCTTTACCCCAAAGACTTTCCTTCTTGAGAGCAGCACGTTGTGAACAAGCATTTGTTTCCTCTGTGAAGCAGCAGAATGAAACATGCTGGCATCCCTCCTCTGCATCTGGTCTTCTCTTTAACCGTTGCATTAGTGTAAACAGCAAACATGTTGCAGCTAATCCTGGTGATGTCATGTTTTCACCACAGAAAGGTGGAGTGAGTTTATTCTTTATTCGCCTTAAGCCTCATTAATCCACGATGACTGTGTCTGAAAATGAGTCACAATCACGTTACCACGCTACATATTGGATTTATTTGAGAAGTGTCCGCTCCATCACAGAGGGAGCATTGTCTTATTTGGGTATGTTGCTGTCTCTTTTTCTGTTCTAACTCTCCCTAGGTTTCTTTTCCATTTTCATTTTCTTTCTGTATTTTTACATTTAGTTTATTCTGGCTTTCATCTTTCTCAAAACACCATATTGTTGTTTCTTTCTCTCTCACTTGAGATTCTCTGTTATGCTTCTGTTTACTACAGTGCCACCTTTTTTCTTCTTCTTCTTCATTTCTCATATATCTTTTGTAGTACTTTTCTCTCCTGTGCTCTTCACTGTGTTTCTTTCACTGTGTGTTATTTTTGTGCTGTATGTGTGTGTGCATTGTTGTATTCATTCCGTCCGTGTGGTGTTGGGTAGTCCTGTGGTTCTTCTGCTTTTTCTTTTTCATTTTTTCCTTCTTTTCTCCTTTTCGCCCTGTGCCCGTGCCCCTTACTTTTTTCCTGTGTGTGTGTGTGTGTGTGTGTGTTTTTATTCTTGTTGCTGTGTGTGTGCCTCTGTGTTCCTTCCTGTGTGTGTGTGTGTGTGTGTATGTGTGTGTGTGTGTGTGTGTGTGTGTGTGTGTGTGTGTTTGTCCTGTGTTTTGTGTGTGTATATATGTATATATATATGTATATATATATATGTATATATGTATGTATATGTATATATATGTATATGTATATATATATGTATATATATGTGTATGTATGTGTATGTATATATATGCCTGCTGCTGTTATGCTCTGTGTGTTTTTTTTTTTCTTTTCTTCTTTTCTTTCTTCTTTTTTTTTTTCTTTTTCTCTGTTCTCTTCTCTCTCTTTTTTTTGTTATTTGTGTGTTGTTCTTTTGTCTCTTTGTGTGTCTCTTTGTCTCTCTGTTCTTTTGTATATGTTTTTTTTTTTTTTATCTTTTTTTTTATTATGTGTGTGTATATATATATGTATATATATGTATATGTATATATATATATGTGTATATATATGTATGTATATATATATATATGTATATATATATATATATATATATATATATATATATGTATGTATATATATGTATGTATATATATATATATATATGTGTATATATATATATATGTATGTATATTTCGATATCTATTTCGATATCTCTCTAGATAGATAGATAGATAGATAGATAGTGTGTGGGAAACTCTGCTCTCATCTGAGTCAAGTTTCACATTAGTCCTGTCACAAATAATCCTATAATAATATAATCCAGGGCACTGTTACAGCCACTTAAACAGACTGAATGTTGTGTTTCTTGCCATAGAAAGCACTTTATTATTGTGCTCTGCACAATAATAAAGTGCTTTCACTCTGCCGCTATAATACAGCGGCTTACAGTATGTCCTCGTTACTCTAAGCAGTAATGAAGTCGTTCACTACAACAGACCGAGCTCTATCAAACCCCAAAACATTTGACTTGTTAAATGTAAAGGCATTTATCAACTGGTGACACGAGACAACGCTGAACTTTACTCTAGCAAAGCGTAGCCGAACGTGTGATATGAAGTACACCGTTGTGCTTGTTTGTCCTGGTGATATTTGTTTTCTGGAAGTGGACGATTTGTGTCTCCTCCTTCCTGCGTTTGTATCCTCGCTCACACCTGTGTTGACTTTTGTTCGGCACAGGTCCGTTGGACAGTGTGGGGTTTCCATCCAAATTTTAACCAAATCATCAGCAAAATCTGCAAAACAAAATTCAAATGTATGCATGTTTATTGTAACTAGTAATCCTCCAGTCAGGTTCCATTGCACCATTGCAGCAGGAAAGAGGGCATAATTAAAAGAGCTAAAAGGTTTTACATCTTATAAGATAAGACTTTATTAATCCCACACTGGGGAAATTCCTGTGCTACAGCAGCTCAAAAGAAAAACCATGTACACACATCATAATAACACAAATAAACATTAAGTAGACATAGGAGAAAACCTATACATAAAGTATAAGACATAGAAAAAATAGAATCCGTTATTATAATAATAATAATAATAATAATCGTAATAAAAACAGACATATTTACACAAAGACACGACCGTATGTACACCGAGACACATGAGTAAGCTGCTGGTAAATAGAGGTGACATATTGCACAGTTGGCAGTAACAAAGAGTGATAGATAGATAAATAAATACGCATATAGTGCAGGATATTGTCCAGTGATGGCTCATATTGCAGAATCAGCGAGCAGTGCTACATTATGATGTTGTATTAAAGAGCCTGACTGCTGCTGGAATAAAAGGACCTGCAGTAGCGCTCCTTGTTGCACTGAGGGTGCAGCAGTCTGCTGCTGAAGGAGCTGCTCAGGGAGCTCCCAGTCTCATGCAGGGGGGGTGGGGGGGATGAGAGGTGTTGCCCGTGATTGATGCCAGCCTGGCTTACATCCTCCTCTCCCCCCCACCTCCTCTACGGTGTCCAGAGGGCAGACCAGAACAGAGCTAGCCCTCTTCACCAGTCTGTCTAGTCTTTCCCTGTCCCTCTCTGTGCTCCCAGCTCTCCAGCAGGCTACTGGAGCCATCGATGCCTAAAAAGGGATTATTTCAAGTTCACCGTGTCAAAAAACCAACACTTATTCATGTTTTGCTGGTCGCAGCAGCGTGCACCTTACATAATTCACATACATGATTTACACCTGACTTCCGAAGCAGAGCTGCCTAACAAGAGCGGCTGTGCAGTTAAAGACGTTTCAGTATTTCATAATTTTTTCCTCCCAGCATGTCAGTTAAAAATTTGTCGTTTTGCAGGAGTCGCCGTGTGTCGTCTCAGCTGAGACGGGGAAGTCACCGGTCCTTTATCCCCCCACCCACTCACAGAGAGGTGCCAACAGAGGGACAGGATGCCTATTCCTCCCCCTCCCCCTCCTCCGCCAGGACCCCCGCCTCCCCCCACCTTCCATCAGGTCAGTGACCCGACTGAACGCACACAGCACATCACACCACACCACACCGCGAAGGTTCAGCGCCAGTCGGCCGCAGAAACTGGCCCAATATATTGTTCAGTGTAGCAGAATTTATCTCCAAGACGCTGTACTTACTTACTGTGGATATACGTAGCGCTAGAGCTGTAATCGGGCCTTCAAAGTTCGGCCCAACAAGGCCCGAGCCTGACAGAATTCGTTTGAGCCTGACAAATACATTTTGATTGACAGCTTTTTAAAAGCCCTGAACCCGTTTACAGCCCGACATTATTCAAATGTGCGCTCGCACACACACAGATCTTTAGCCTTTTGTCAAGAATGAGTCATGAATACATTTTTTTTTTTTTTTTTTTTTTTTACATAATTTATTCACGACTAACGTAGGCTGTAGGCCACTTGGAAGTCGGAACAAAGAAATAAAAGAAGTCCTCCAGAGGCCAGCCTCCGTTTCCCCTCCTCGGTATCCATTTTGGCGCTAATCGAAACGCATCAGCTGACCGCTCATTTGCTGCGCAACCCGGAGCGCAAGCCCAAGCCCGAGCCCAAGCCCGTGTAAAATGATAGAAATTAAGAAGTCAGGTTCGGGCAAAGATCTTCAGCTCTACACGGTGATGCAACTAGCGATTATTTTCATTGTTGATTAATCTGTTGATTATTTTCTCAGTTAATGGATGAGTTGTTTGGTTTATAAAATGTCAGAAAATCGTGAAGAATGTGAATGTGGTTTCCCAAAATCCCAAGATGACGTCCTCAAATGTCTTGTTTTGTCCACAACTCAAAGATATTCAGTTTACTCTCCAAGAGGAGAGAAGGAACTAGAACAATATTCACACACACTCCAGAAGCTGGAATCAGAAGTTTACATTTTTTTTCATAAAAAGTAACTCAAACAGATTATTCAATTATCACACACCAATCTATATTTTTATTCTATTTTATATATATTATAAGTATTCAAACTTCTGCGATGTTTGTCTAAGATTCAAATTTTTGTTACTTGCACGTTTCACTTTATTTATCTATAGGATATAAAAAAAAATTACAGGACATCTGAAAACATGAAAGGGGAGAGAGAGGGGGGAATGACACGCAGCAAAGGGCCGCAGGTCTGAGTTGAACCCGGGCCCGCTGCGTCAAGGAGTAAATAAATAAATAAATAAATAAATATAATGAGCATCGCTGGAGGGAGCCTGAGTTCGTAAGAGTTTCATCGCCAATAGTCTATATCCACGACCTTCCACTTCCGGGATTGCTCCTCTGCCCCCAGAAAACAAAGTTTTCAAGTTTTCAAACAAGTTCCTTCCCGAGGCTATCTCGCAGTGGCGCCGTGGCTCCGTCTGGCCAAGACGATTGTGATCGGTTTAAAGAAATGCCGATAAACCAAAGCGCGTTTTTCTCCCATCCCAGAATGTTGTGTGGACTACTTCCCACTGGAATTGGTGTGCATATGACAATAAAAGAGCTTGACTTAAATCCTGCATTAATGTCGCGTACAACTTTAAATTCCCAGTAGTTGCATCAATGCTTAGTGTTTCCTTTCATACTTCTTTAATTCATCCTACAGACGAGCAGCTTCCTGTTCTTTCACTCAGTCTTGAGGAAGATGATTGAATTATAATAATGATAGTAAATTAGTTTTGGCTGGATTGGTCTAACGCCCTGTATAAACACACAACAAGGCAATAAGGGGACAGTAGTTTGATTTGTTTAGCCTGGAGGAAAAGAAAAACATTTCCTCTTAGAGATCTGTTGTGCAGTTACTTATTCTTGGAAAAACTTAAGAAAGCTGTAGTCTGGGCTGAAGCTCAGGTTTTTCCTGTTTGTGTTCTCACCTGACATGAACATCAGAGAAGGTCATTTACAGCAAAATATAGAGTTTCAGGGTCTGCAGTCGAAATATCTAACCTGGCAGGATGACAAGTAACCAAGCTACTGAGTCATGTCGGCTTGTGTTTACACGCTATGGTTCAAAGTGTGCCGTGTGAACCCAAACAAACAAAGCGTATGGCTACGGTTCAGACGAGAGGAACTGGAGGTGTGATTGGATACTTGTGAACTTCCTCCGCAGGCGAACACGACTCCTCCCAAACTGAGTTCGTCTGAGAATAAAGGCCGAGGAGCGCTGCTGTCGGACATCCACAAAGGGGCCAAACTAAAGAAGGTCGCCGCGATCAACGACCGGAGCAGTCCGATTATAGAGAGTAAGACACACACACACACACACACACACACACACACACACACACACACACACACACACACACACACACACACACACACACACACAGTAACCGTGAGCTTCTGTTATAAAATGTACACACAGAGAAATATGTGTTTTTGTGTTTATGAAATATGGGGAACATACACAGAACAGTTCTACAACGTGAGTTTAAAAGTTCATTCTTGAACTTGTAAATAAATATCAAGGATTCCTAACTATAGTAGCGTCTTCTGTAGCTTTCAACCACATTTTGAGGTCTTCAAACAACTGAAAAAACAAAATCAACTGAGCAAACTCCATCTGCTTCTGACGAACACTGTGAGAAGCCGTTCGAAGCACAGAAAAAAAAAAAAGAAGCTAGTTATTGGACATTGAGTTAAGATTATTTATTTGCAATTTGGAGCTCTATTACATGGAGCCATATCTACTATTATGTCCAAATATTTGAACATTACAATGTGTGTCCAGTCTTGCTTTCATATTTGTTTATATTGACGTGGATGTCAACTTTTCACCAGAAGCAGGAGGAGGTAGCAGTGGAGGAGGAGGAGGAGGAGGAGGAGGAGGAGGTGGTTTTGGAGGCGGAGCTCCGTTGGGAATGGGAGGCCTTTTCCAAGGAGGTGTGCCAAAATTACGCCCAGTTGGAGGTAAAAACGTTTTTCTTTGCTTTATTTGTAATGTGATTATTTATACCTGAAAGTGTCGGCTACGAATTAGCATGTTTTCTGTAGTGTAGAAGTGTTCTTATCACAGAGAGGGGAGCTGAAGTCACAGTTCACCTCTGGACGACATGTATATTTATAATAATAATATTTATATATTTATTTTTGATAATAATATGAATTGTCCAGTCGAGCAAGTAAAAAAAAAAAAAAAAAGATTGCACTTGCCCAAAGTACATTTTTAATTTTAACTGGCCCCTATGAGGGGAAAAAAAAAAAAATCCAGAGGAAAAATGTCCAAAAATGATCGGGAAGTGGCCGGGTTGGCTCAGTGGTAGAGCAGGCGCACATATACTGAGAGGCTTATGCCTCGACGCAGAGGTCCAGGGTTCGAATCCGACCTGTGACAACTTCCTCTTCTGTCTTCTGTGAACCGTAGGCTGGGTAAACCAGCCCGATCTGCCGGCGATTTGATTTCTCCCCTGCAGCTCGGTCTGGAGACCTGTACATCTGTCTATCCTGCTTCTGTTACACATCTGCGGGGACCAATCACAAACTGGCTTATCCACCTGGTGCTTTAACACGATGACGATAGAGGAGCGACCAAGCAGCTTCTTGTTTACATCCAACATAGCGGCCACCGGAGCGCAGCAACCCGTTGATGCCGCTGTCGTTGCTACGTCACCCGGATCGTTGATCTGATTGGTTGAAGGACTATCCAATTGCGTACAGAGTCATTTGAACTACGCCCGTTGATCACGCCTCTTGTGCAGTAGAAAATACAGAGCAGACTCCCCCGACTAATGTTCAATCTTAAAAGATTGAGCTTGGTCTGCTGATAGCCTGCCTAAGTCCAACGGAGAAAAGGAGAAGAAAACTCTTTTCTCTTTATTTCCACTGAGCTTTTACTTTTATTTCTACTCTCAGCATTCTGTTCCTCCACGACCATTTTGTGGTTATAGAAAATAAACAACTTGTGCGGAATATTTTAAAGGCCATTAGCCAAAGAAGTCCACAAAGTATGAATCAGCGGAGAAGATTTGGACATGAACGCGGTTATTTTCCCCTTTATCTGAGAAATATTTCCAAATTAAGAACACTTGTGACTGAGGGCGAGTTAGAGATGATCATTCATGCTTTCGTTTCTTCACGTTTGGATTACTGCAGCAGTCTCTGTAACCTGTTTGAGTAAGAAGGAGCTTTACCGTCTCCGGTCTGTTCAGAACTCTGCTGCAAGGCTTTTAACTCGCATCAACAAAAGAGCACACATCACAACCTGTTTTAGCTTCACTTCACCGGTCACTAGTCCAGTATAGAATTCAATTTAATACCCTAGTCTTTACTTTTAGAGCCCTGCACGGTCACGTTCCTCCCTACATCTCTGACTTGATTCAGCTTCACACTCCCACCCGTAGTCTGAGGTCATTGGGGCAGGAGCTATTAGTGGTTCCTCGCGCTCATTTTAAAACTACAGGGGATCGATCCTACCAATCAGTGGCTCCTAGGCTGGGGAATGTCTTGCCTCCCTTTCTACGTTGTCTGAATTCTGTCGAATCTTTTAAAAAGCAACTGAGGACTCTGCTCTTCAAGCAGGCCTTCAGTTAGCTGAGGGTTTTTTATGGTTGTTAGTTTTTCTATTTGTATTTAAATGTTCTTGTATTTTAATTTGTTGTATTACATTTTATTGTGAAACACTTTGTGATTTTTATCTGTGAAAGGTGCTATACAAATAAACTGTACTCACTTGCTTGTTTATCTCTGACGGAGCAGACGTACCCGTGGTCGGAGCTGAAGCAGCGAGGAACGAGAGAGATATGAATTATGAATGAAAAGCTGGAACTTGATTATTTTTAGAATATATCAAATATTAACTGTAGACAGAGCTGTAAGGTCGGACATTCTGCCGTACGGTTTGCATCGAGCCAGTTGCCACTTTAATAACTTTGACCCATAATGACCCAAAAGATTATTCATTATCAGTTTTCCAGATCAATGATTAGAAATGTTTTATGGCAATATAACATTTTGTTTTAAAATGCAGAAGTACTCTGGTTTGTGAGGTACTTACTTTGTTGAATGAGCCCAAAACATTCCTGGCTTGTTATTTTATTAATTTACTTATTTCTCAATTTATATTTAAAGTACTATATCAAAATATCTATTGATATTGTGATAGAAAATGTAATATACTTTGTTTTAGCTCTCATCAACCCTCCATCAGTCGATTAATCGTTTTAGTCGATCGACAGAAAATTTATCTGCAACTATTTTGATAATTGAATTGAATTGGTCCTTTTTTAAATCCTTTTTTTTTTTTTTTTTTGAAAATGCCCCAAATTCTCCTGTTCCAGCTACTCAGATGTTTGCACAGATTTGCTAGTTTTTCTTTGTCCTGCGTGATTGTTGAAGGAAACTCTTTTGGGTTCGGGCCTTTGGTCGGACAAAACAAGCCTTTAGGGTTGGGCGGTAATACGGTATACCGCTGGGTCTTAAAAATAACAACAGTATGAGTTTCTATACAGTCATTAAAAAAACAAATGCAATGCACTTATATAGGAGACAAGGATTAGATATTAAATATAATGTATGTAAGTATGTGTGGTTGTCATCACGTGACGGTGTGGAGGAGAAAGTAGTGTTTTGTAAGTTGTTGTTGTGTTATTATTGTTCCAGTATTAGTGTTTGGTGTTCAGTTTCTGAAGCCAACAGTTTGACGCTGTCTGAGCCTTGCGTCATAATCTTTAATTAGTCACGGTAATACCGTATACCGCGGTAAAATAGGGAGGAGGGTTGATGGTATCAAAATTTGGATACCGCCCAACCCTAGTCGCCTTTTGTCTTTAGGAAATTGAGATCGCTCCTCTCACCTTTCTCTGACATTTTATAGGATTAATTGATTACTCAAGAAAGTAATCAGCATGTTAATGTTTATTTCCCCCCCTGACTAGGGTTGGGTATCGTTTGGTTTTTTTTCGATTCCGGTGCTAAATCGATACTTTTAAAACGGTGCCGGTGCCTAAACGGTGCCTGAACCGGTACTTTTCAATAAAGTTTAAAAAAAAAAAGAAGAAGGAAAAAAAATAAGGGTAGTAAACAACAGTCAGTGACTTTTTTATTGCTAAGGCCATGGTCAAAATTAAAGATTTAATAATAATGTAATAACTATAACAATAACTTATTTCACCAGTATATTGCTGTTGAACCCCAGATGGGAAAAGGGTATTTTACAATTACTGTGAATGCACCACGAGGCTACCTGTTTTAAGTGAATGCACCGTCTGTGTTGTTTAATTCCGACCATATAAACATAGTACTACTAGTACTACTACTGTATATCTATGAATTGCGACAGCGGCAGCTGCTGCTGCTAACAGAGCAGACTGTTACATCCCGCTGTTGAAGTCCTCCACAGTGAAATCCAGTCACACTTTACACTGTTTAACGTTAGCTGTCAGCATTTTACCGGTGTTTAATCCAGCTGCTAGCTAAAGGTAGGCTAACGTTACATGCTGTCAGGTGTAGTGTAAAGTCAAGCACCGAAATGAGGCACCGAAACTTTCGTTCTTATTCGGTCTCGTTACTACCGTTTACGTCGGCACCAGAGTTTCGGTACCCAACCCTTCCCCTGACCCAGATTGCCTTGTTGTCTGATGTGTTGAAAGTGTTTTTGTGACGTCCTGAACACCCTCCCTGATCTTTGTGTGTCCCCCAGATGGTCCAGCGGGCGGTACGGTGGGCAGATCGGCCCTGCGGCCCCCGGGGTCCCGGCCCGCGGCCCCTCGCCCCCCCCCAGGCCGCTCCCCGTCGCCCTCCCCGGCCAACAAGCCCTCTCCGCCGGAGCACCAGCGCTCCCACCGGCCATCGCTGCCCGACATCTCGCGCTCCTCCTCCAGCAGCTCCTCCGCAGGCAGCGGGATGAAGCACAGCACCTCCGCCCCCCCGCCTCCTCCCCCCTTCAACCGAGGAGGCCGTAGCAACGCGCCGCCTACCCCGACTCAGAAGGCACACGCTCCACCTTCCTCATCCTCGTCTCACAGCAGAGAGAAGTAGGGCTGGGCAATATATCGATATTATATCAATATCGTGATAGGAGACTAGATATCGTCTTAGATTTTGGATATATTAATATCGTGATAGGAGACTAGATATCGTCTTAGATTTTGGATATATTAATATCGTGATATGACTAGAGATGGTCCGATACCATTTTTTGCTTTCCGATACCTGAACTTCCGTATCGGCCAATACCGAGTACCGATCCGATACCAGTGTGTCATATATTTTTAACATATTTTAGTTTTAACAGCTGTATACTACTATCTCTGTATGGATGTGATATGATGTATAACAGCTGTATACTACTATCCCTGTATGGATGTGATATGATATATAACAGCTGTATACTACTATCTCTGTATGGATGTGATATGATGTATAACAGCTGTATACTACTATCCCTGTATGGATGTGATATGATGTATAACAGCTGTATACTACTATCCCTGTATGGATGTGATATGATGTATAACAGCTGTATACTACTATCCCTGTATAGATGTGATATGATGTATAACAGCTGTATACTACTATCCCTGTATGGATGTGATATGATGTATAACAGCTGTATACTACTATCCCTGTATGGATGTGATATGATGTATAACAGCTGTATACTACTATCCCTGTATGGATGTGATATGATGTATAACAGCTGTATACTACTATCCCTGTATGGATGTGATATGATGTATAACAGCTGTATACTACTATCCCTGTATGGATGTGATATGATGTATAACAGCTGTATACTACTATCTCTGTATGGATGTGATATGATGTATAACAGCTGTATACTACTATCTCTGTATGGATGTGATATGATGTATAACAGCTGTATACTACTATCCCTGTATGGATGTGATATGATGTATAACAGCTGTATACTACTATCCCTGTATGGATGGGATATTATTTCTATCTTTGTTGTCGGTCTGGCTCAGGTTAAACAAACTCAAACAATGAACGCCACAGAACTTTCTTTTATTCTCCAGTTTGACAGTCAGTTATAACGGAAAAATAACATAAATAAACTACTTTAACGTAGATTTTCTTTAGAGCTTTATTACGTGGTATCGGATCGGTGCATAACCTCCAGTACTTCCCGATACCAGCGTTTTTGGCAGTATCGGAGCCGCTACCAGTATCGGTATTGGACCATCTCTAGATATGACAGAAGTGTCTTTTCCTGGTTTTAAAGGCTGCATTTCAGTAAAGTGATGTACTTTTCTGAACTTACCAGACTGTTGTAGCTCTTCTATTTGCTTTTTCCCCACTTAGACATTATGCCCACATTACTGATGATTATTTATCTAAAATCTAAGTGTGAAGATATTTTGTTAAAGCACCTATTGTCAACCCTAGAATATCGTCGCAATATCGATATCGAGGTATTTGATTAAGAATATCGTGACGTCTCATTTTCTCCCTATCGCCCAGCCCTAGAGAGAAGCCCCTCCCACCGATGCCCAGCAGAGGCCCGACCCCTCCCAGCTCCGTGAAGCCGCCTCCGTCTTCCAGCAGGCCGCAAACGGGTGGCTCCTCGGCTCCTCCCCCTCCTCCCCCCTACAGGCCGCACGCATCGGGCAACGTCTCCAACGGGGCGTCCAGCGTAGACGGGGCCGGGGCTCCGGAGCTGCCACAGAGGCACAACTCCCTGCACAAAAAACACACCTCGGGAGGCGGCAGCCAAGGACGCAGCCAAGCTCCTCCCCCTCCTCCCTCTCCCTCTCCCTCCTCCTCCTCCCAGCAGGGCAGCAGACCACCACCTCCCGCCAGAGAGCCACCTGGACGCAGAACAGGTACAACCACCTGCACTGTAAACACACACACAGCTCTCAGTATTCAAGTCTCTATCTTTTTTGTGCACGTTATAGGTTTACAAAGTGAAAAAGCCCAAAGTCCCCCCCAAAGGGACTTACCATCTCCAACAGAAAACACTGTTCACCAACTGCTCCAAACAGCTCTATTGTAGTCCAGCCTTTACTTCAGAGACAGACGCCCTCATACTCTGCTTCTGACTGGCTAGTAGTCCTTACCTAGGTACTGTCAGGGCACGCCCTCATACTCTGCTTCTGACTGGCTAGTAGTCCTTACCTAGCTACTGTCAGGGCACGCCCTCATACTCTGCTTCTGACTGGCTAGTAGTCCTTACCTAGGTACTGTCAGGGCACGCCCTCATACTCTGCTTCTGACTGGCTAGTAGTCCTTACCTAGGTACTGTCAGGGCACGCCCTCATACTCTGCTTCTGACTGGCTAGTAGTCCTTACCTAGGTACTGTCAGGGCACGCCCTCATACTCTGCTTCTGACTGGCTAGTAGTCCTTACCTAGCTACTGTCAGGGCACGCCCTCATACTCTGCTTCTGACTGGCTAGTAGTCCTTACCTAGCTACTGTCAGGGCACGCCCTCATACTCTGCTTCTGACTGGCTAGTAGTCCTTACCTAGGTACTGTGCATGTGCGTCTCCCAACAAAGATGGAACAGAAGTGAGATGTCTCACTCTGTAGCTAAAACAGAGCTCAACACACAGGGAGAAAAGAGGAGCTGCAGCAATTTGCAGTACAACTAAAATATGGTGTTTCCTGAAAATTAAACCATGTAAACCTATTGATATAACCTCTAAATACAATTTATGAACCTGAAAATGAGCATAACATGAGCACTTTAATATGGAATGTTCAGGATCACTTTGCAGTCTGTCTGGTTATAAAGTGATCAAGTTACATCTTATATGTGCTTTAAAAGGCACACTTAAAGATACAAATACAGTTCTTCCGCACACCCAGTGTCCAATGATGTACCTCAAATTTCTGGGTGTGTTTTATATTTTTGGCCAAATGCAGAGAATGTAATAGTAGATATAGATATATTTCCATTTTATAAACCTGAACTACTCTGACTTGCTCAGATAGGGTCTTGTTGTGTTTAATGTGTTTAGTACCCGGGTGGATCCAAACGGCGCTGTTCACATAGTGTGTCGTCATCATCATCATCATCATCATCATCACAGAAGACAATGTGTTTATGTAGATCAGTTTCAGTGACCCAGAGCTGCTACCAACGACTATTTTTGAATAATAGTTTAACATGAAGATGATATATAATTTAGTGTATTCTCTCTCCTTTAATATCCTGTCATCTCTCTACTCAGCTATGTTGATCGACTAATCCATCGTTTGACCGAGCATTTCAACACTGAGCGTGTATTACTGTGTGTATATATATGTTGAGGATATGAGTGTGTTCAGTATTTGAACCGTCCCAGTGATGAAGCCTCGATGTTGTGGTGTTTTAAGCCCCCCAACGTCTCCTTCCAGGCAGCGCTGCAACCGTTGACTTCAAGGCACCTAACCCTAACCATTGCCTAATCCTAGTGATTCCAGGCAGCGCTGTCTGGAAGGAATACGTTGGGGGGGCTTAAAACACAGACAAACGTGATGAAGACAACATCTCATCTGGAGGAATGTTCGTCCGGAGGCCAAAGCAAGTTTTGACTCGTAATCTCTGAATGTCTTTTGTGCAACGCAGCCATAAAGCAACAAACATGGAGACATTTCTCCCCGGGGATCTCACCTGCTCGTGACGTGATTTGTTTGGCTCCTCTTAACGTTTCAACACCCCTCTTCTAAAGCTAGGTGTCTGCATAGAGACTTAACATCGTGTAGTTTAATATTTCCTGTTATTTCCACAGCTGCTGCTGTGGTTTGGGACTTGTTTTGCTCATCAGATTTACAGTTGAGGGAATAACAATATTTCAACTTGTGGAATGAATGTGTTTTTTACTTGATTAAAGAGGCGCTATGCAATTTAGGCCATCTCTTCGCTGTTTTCTCTCTTTTTGCTGGCAGGTTTCTCTATAGAGCTCCCCCCTACAGCTTCAGAATAGATATTTGGCAGCACCTATTTTTACTCGTGTGTGACTCCTCTCTCGGTCAGTCTGCCGTTTCCTCTTCCTCTGTTCCTCCGACGATGCTTTCCTAGCTTTCTGCTTCTTTTTTTGCCGGCTCAGCCATGACGATAGTGTGAAAAACTCCATCGCTACCTTGTTAGCCGGTTCCTGAATGGGCGTATGTGTGCAGTGACATGAAGCAATTTGTTACCTCGTGAGATCTGATATCATAAAGTTGCAACGCTGGTTTTTCCGCTCACAGGCGCTAGGGGGGAGCGAGATGACCACCATTCATCCCGAAAAAAAGTCATATAACCGTTCCAATGACTCCGAAGCTGTTCAGTTAAGGTAAATTAAAGAGTAACTCTCGCCAAAATACAACCTAGGGCCTTTTTGTGAATGTACCAGAGTCAAACTTTCGTTTAAAAGCATAATTAGGACTGAAGCACCACTTTTAAGATTTACCGTATTCTCGTTTTTCGGTCAAATTTGAATGGGAGTGGTAGGGGCACTTTTATAGCCCCAAAATAGCTATTTTTAAACACTAAGAAGGCTCGACACAACATGGAAGTTTGCTCCAAGTATCACCAGGGGCTCTACACCTTAACGAACGCGTTTTAATGAAAGAGTTTAATAAAAAAGGTTTTGAACAACTCACCGTAGCTCTCGTTGTTTCCGGCTGGCAGTCAAAACGAGCCGATATCAAAACAAGTAGCAACAGATTTAGTATATCCCTCGTGCACCGGTGTAGTTAAAGTGTAGAGCCCCTGGGGATACTTGTTGTGTCGAGCCTTCTTAGTGTTTTAAAAATAGCTATTTTGAGGCTAGCATAAAAAGTGCCCCTACCACTCCCATTCAAAAGGCCATTTAACCGAAAAATTAAAATACGGTAAATCTTAAAAGTGGTGTTTCCGTCCTAAATATGTTTTTAAACGAAAGTTTGACTCTGGTACATTCACAAAAAGACCCTAGGTTGCATTTTGGCGAGAGTTGGGCTTTAAGCTAAAAGAAAACTGCATAGTTGCCCTTTAAGTGGATGCTATGTGGATAGTGACACATTAGATGCCTCCTTATTGTCAAAGTGTCTAAACACATGTGTTTGATGTGGAAGAAAATATAAAAAAAAAACACCCCCCCCCCCAGAGCAGATTTATGGCTCACTGGAAACATTTATAATATTCATAATTTGAACACCCAAAACAGGAAGGCACTTGTTAGCTGCAGCTCTGTGTTGTGATTGGACGATTGGCCACAAGGCCTCCTGGTTTCTCTGCATTCCTGAAGCCCTGTGGAATATTCCAGCATTCCTCTTCACTTTCACGCTCGCTGCTACTTCTTCCCGACTTAAAACATTTAAGACCTCTTCTGTTTTCCGTCACTGTTCCTATTCTGTGCTCCTTGTCCTTGCTACCTTGTGCTGTAGCCTTTGTTTTTATTATTATTTTCAGATTTTTTTAAAAGCAGATATAAAAGAGAGCTACATGATGTGTGTTACTGGTGCAGACAGTACAGCAGCTGCAGTTTCTGGAACTGGAAATCATTTCACAAGTCACATTTTATAACCGGTTCCCTCCAGACAGCCGTTAGGGTTCATAGAAAATGGGTCACGGTTGGCGTTTTGTTTTCCTTTTACTGCTGTTGTGTCTTCGGTGGTGCATGCAGTACCACTCCCGTGATCAAGGTATTCAGAGTCCTAGAATTAATTAAAGTAGAGGTCGACCCATATGGGTCAGCCGATGGCCGATAATTGCTGCTGATTTATTTTGGCCGATACGTGCTTGTTTTTAACCCTCTATTTGACAGATAAAATGTAACACTAATAATTACTTAAGATACACAAAATTTCTCAACAAAAACATGTATTGAACACTTCACCAATCAGCACTTGTCTACTTAAATTAAAAATGTATAATGTAAAAACATATATTATATAATGTATAAAAAATGTGTTAAATAAACGAAAAACGGGTAAGAAAAAAATAAACTTTGTCAAATAAACTTTTCAATGAAAAAATAAAGTTTAGTGCATATAGTTAGCAGCATTTATCAAACTTCTGAGAACACAAATCTGCAAACTTTCATGAATAAAATAAATGAACAATTTTGACAATAGTAGTGCTGCACACAGTAGCAACCAGCAGCATTTCTTTGTTTTAGGTCTGAAGAAAATGTAGAACACAAAAAATCGGCTTGATATACTATATATGCTTGATATCGGCCGATGCCAATTATGTAAAAAAATAAATAAAAATAAAGCCAAAAATCAGCCGGTTAATCGGTCGACCTCTAAATCAAAGCTGTGTTTTCGTAGAGAATCAAACACAGGTTGTGGTGGAAAAAGCCGAAAGGAGAATAATGTGATTTTTAGTTGCTGATAAAGAACTGATTTTCAAACCGATACTGGAACATTTCTTGGTATCGGACTCCGCTGGAGCTGCTGGAAATATCTGAACCTGACGGGATATCAAACCGTCTTCACAGTATGTGATTTAGGGGAACAATTAAAAATAAACAGGGGCGACCTCTAGCTCACCCAGAGAGAGCGTGCGCCCCATGTAGGCTGAGGCCTTTGCAGCGGCGAGGGTTCGAAGCCGACCTGCGCCCATTTGCTGCGTGTCATCCCCAATCTCTCTCCCCCTTTCCTGTCTATCCTCTGTCTCTCACTCTAAAATAAAGGGGGGAAAGCCCCCAAAAAATAAAAAAAACAAACAAAAAAAACATGAGTCGAGAACTATTGAAGCACTCGGAAACGTTCGGCACCAACATCTAAAGAAGTCTCTTTTGAAACAGCCGTTTTAATTACTATAATTAAGGCTGCACGATGTGAGGAAAATCTGCGACATGCAATAACGTTAAATATCGCGATAACGATATTACTTGCGATAAATAAACCGATATTAAAGTGTTCTCAGTTCTGCATTTCTGCTGCTTTCAGTGTTCTGCTAAAATACAACAAATTGCTTGTTGAATTTAAAACAAATGAACGGAAATCATGTCCAGCATTCTTTTATTTAACAAATTTAAACATTGAATTGAATATAAGGCACAATTTAAAAAAAATAAAAGACTGAGTTACATTTTAAAGGGCAGTTTTCTGTAGGTAATGTATATTGTGCTGTATATTTGTGTATTAATGTACATGGCAACACTGTTGCGCTATGTACAATTGTATAGAAAACGTGTGAAAAGAAAAAAATAAATAAAGGGCAGTTTTCTGCTGATCTTTTCTTTCAACTAACTAAAAATCTGAGTGTCTTTCGTGATATATCGCAGCCTTTGCGATGGCGATTTAAAAAACAAACAATATATTGTGCAGCCCTAACTATATTGCAGAGCAGTGGTTCCCCTAGGGGTATTTAAGAGTAT
>NC_053112.1:8434402-8466902 GCF_010015445.1 Perca fluviatilis | reverse complement strand
ACGTAAAAAGAAAATGGCGGTAAGCGGAATGCTAACGGGAGGTGATGGCCAGTTAGCAACAAAATGGCGCCATGATGGCTCGAGTTCTGAAGCGAAGCTTACCCCCTTGCTTGTCATAGTAGGAGAAGCACAGCTGACACTGATAAGCTTAACGATGGCTCAGTTCCAGCAGGTGTCCCAGTGAGATATTTCGGTGAGTCCCTCTCTGCCTCACTTAAACTTCACACCTTCAGTTTTAAATGCAGACTTTCTGTTTACATTTTGAGGCTCTTCTTTTTAAACTTTAAAACAGTCTGAAGTTAAAAGTCTTCTCCAAAACCACAGAGGACATTATACAGCTGTTTTCCTGCAGTGTCGTCATCCTAAACTGAACTCTTACTGTAAAACCGGTTTAGTAACCCTTTTTAATATCCGAAATATGTGTGATACTTCCGTGCAGCCCGACTTCTTTCCACCCTTCTGCACTTTGCACTAGTCACAACACGGAAATCTGGCAGAACGAGATTTCCGATGTGAAGAGACGAAGGAAAACTTAAAAAAACTTCTTTAAAATTAAGTGTTTGTACTGGCTGCTGATTTCGGCCTGAAATGAAATGCTGTGACTCCTACAAACCGCTAAGTTCTCTTTTTAAATCTACCAGTTATTCTCCTGTTGAACTAGTGTGTTATCTTTTTATTCTGGTATCTATGTAGTAGCATTCTCCTCTCGCCCTCAGGAGTTGTTAAAGCCCCTGAACACACACACACACACACACACACACACACACACAGCTGATTTCAGTTGATCTGGCTGAATAGACCTCTCCTTAAGTTGAAGTGGCTTAGATGGGAACTTATTAGGTCACAAATCTTTTCTACCAATAAGAATGGTAAAGCTGTCACTTGTCCCGCCCTAACTGGTGCATCAAGGCTGACAAGAGGCTCCTGAAGATGTCAATCAATCGCTCTACACGCACCCTTACCGTGCGTTCACGGGCGCGGTCCCCGATATTCCCAGGTGGCGTGAACGCACCCACCCAGTCCTGGGAAGAGGTCTAATCAGCCAGGTGAACTCCGAACACCTGTGTGGGAGCTCAGGGCCTTTTTAGCGTGGCTTCGGTTTCTGATCTTGTTGTGATAAAGGTGACTGTGATGAATGACCATAGATAGTCAAATGTTCCACCGCAGCCATGCAAAGTGAAGTTAAATCAGGAGGGCAGGGACGTTTCCTGGAAGACCGTCTGAACAAACGCTTACGCCCGTTTCACGCTAAGGGCTCAACCGGGGTCGACTTGGTGTCTGAACAGGTTAACCCGCGGCAATCAACTCGGCTCTGCGAATACAACAAGGCTGCTGAATGAGAGAGGCATCAGCCAGACGCAGAAAGGGGTCACGAATAAAGCTGAAGGTCCTGATAAAGCACTACACAAACGTGCATGACCGCAATAAAAACATGAGTGGTGTTGGGCTTTATTTATATATTTATTTATTTATTTTAATCTGCATCTTTTTTTTGTGTATTTTCTTTCTTCCCTCAGATGATTTTGAATCCAAGTTTAACTTCCACCCTATTGAAGATCTTCCACCTCCAGAGGAGTACAGGCATTTCAACAAGATCTACCCCAGCAAAAACGGCAAGGGTACGAGTACACTACGGAGTACTGTTGGGTTATTTTTAAACTCTTCTTTTATTTCAACTTTTCAACACTTTTATCTTGTCCTCGTCTTGGCTGCCTACGGGTACTTTTACATTTCCGTACTGCTCACTGAAAGAGTTGTTGTCAGACAAGTTTGGTGTATTTGCCCAGTAGAAGGGGGGGGGGGGAAGATGTGTGAAGTAAAAAACACTTTCGGCTTCTAGAGGAGAAAAATGTTTTTTTGACTCCGATGTTGCTGTTTAAGATTGCGCTGTGTGTCTGGAGGAAGTTTAGTTTCGTGTGATGAATAGAGCTGGTTTCACTGGGATTTTGTGTGTGTGCTTAATGTTAAAATATCTTAAGATTAACAGTTAATGATTTATGTTTTTATTTCACAACTGTTTTCTACGCTCAATGTTTGTTTTTTTAAGCCCTCAACATCGTCTTCCAGGCAGCGCTGCCTGGAAGACGATGTTGGGGGCTTAAAACAGCAAACACCTTTTCCTGCCTTGTGTGGGGCCTTGTTTGAGCTGTGCAGGAGGGAGGAAAATATCCCGTCACTGCTGGTTTTAAACATAAACACAAAGAAACACAAAGTCAAATACAATCAACAGCAGCTACATCTGATCTTGACTTTTATACATCTGATCCCGTCCAAGATTTATTTTTCTGAACTCTTCATTTAGTTCTTTCTCACTTCAATAAGAAGTGTGTGTGTGTGTGTCTTTATGTGTGTGTCTCTGTCTTGGTGTGTGTGTGTGTGTGTGTGTGTCTCTCTCTCTCTCTGTATGTGTGTCTCTGTGTGTGTGTGTGTCTGTGTCTCTCTCTCTCTCTCTCTCTCTGTATTTGTGTGTGTGTGTCTGGCTCTCTGTCTCTCTCTCTGTATTTGTGTGTGTGTGTGTGTCTCTCTCTCTCTCTCTCTCTCTCTCTCTCTCTCTCTCTCTCTCTGTGTGTCTCTGTGTATGTGTCTCTGTCTCTCTCTCTGTGTGTGTGTCTGGCTCTCTCTCTCTCTCTCTCTCTCTCTCTGTGTGTGTCTCTGTGTGTGTGTGTCTGTCTCTCTCTCTCTCTCTCTCTCTGTATTTGTGTGTGTGTGTCTGTCTCTCTCTCTCTCTCTCTCTCTGTATTTGTGTGTGTGTGTCTGTCTGTCTCTCTCTCTCTCTGTGTGTGTCTCTGTGTATGTGTCTCTGTCTCTCTCTCTGTGTGTGTCTCTCTCTGTGTGTGTGTCTGTCTCTCTCTCTCTCTCTCTCTCTGTATGTGTGTCTCTGTGTGTGTGTGTCTGTCTCTCTCTCTCTCTCTCTCTCTGTATTTGTGTGTGTGTGTCTGGCTCTCTGTCTCTCTCTCTGTATTTGTGTGTGTGTGTCTGTCTCTCTCTCTCTCTGTATTTGTGTGTGTGTGTGTCAGTCTCTCTCTCTCTCTCTCTCTGTGTGTGTCTCTGTGTATGTGTCTCTGTCTCTCTCTGTGTGTGTCTCTCTCTGTGTGTGTGTCTCTCTCTCTCTGTCTGTGTGTGTGTGTGTGTGTGTGTGTGTGTGTGTGTGTGTGTGTGTGTGTGTGTGTGTGTGTGTGTGTGTGTGTGTGTGTGTGTGTCTGTCTCTCTCTCTCTGTCTGTGTGTCTCTGTGTGTGTGTGTGTGTGTGTGTGTCTGTCTCTCTCTCTCTCTGTCTGTGTGTCTCTGTGTGTGTGCTCCCTGTAGTGACCCTCCATCTCGTTTCTCCTCCCTCCCTTTTAGGCGTGATGAGAGGAGCTCCTCCTGCCCCCCCGGTGGGGAGGTGAACGGACCCTCAGCTCAGGACTTTAACTCTCAGTCAGCCGACTCGACAGACGGACGGTTGGAGAGAGAGAGAGAGAGAGAGAGAGAGAGGGAGAGAGAGAGGGAGAGAGACAGGGAGAGAGACAGGGAGAGACAGAGAGAGAGAAAAAAGAGAGAGAGAAGAGAGGGAAAGAGAGGAGAGAGAGAGAGAGAGAGAGAGAGAGAGGACGGAGGAGAGAGAGAGAGAGAGAGGGAGAGAGAGAGGGAGAGAGACAGGGAGAGAGAGAGGGAGAGACAGAGAGAGAGGTGAAGAAGCACTCAAATCACACAACATACACACCAACACTAAAAGCTGGAAGCACAAAGTAAACACCACGACTCGCCGCTCACCTTCTGTCTTTGCACGAGAGAACAAACCAACCACTCGGAGGTCAGGACCGGACGCTCCGACCTCCGACCACCTCGACTGCTCCTCTGCTGCCGGGACGCAGAGGCTTCTGGTCAACAAACATATCAGGACCAAGCTCCGAACACTTCCAAAATCATCTGTGCATTCCACCTTCTTTCTTTTTTTTTTTAACGCATAATCGTGATACTAACGGTGGTTTTCATAATTCTGAATAACGTTTGACTTTATTATTTTGGTGTCGGGGTTAAAAGAAATTCAACACTACGAATGGAAAGTTTTGAATTCATGTTTTGAGCAGGTGGATTCCTACACAAAACTGATGATGCCATGAATGTGGGGGGCTTAACAGTTGATATTATTTTTTTATTTTTTTGGGGGGGGGTTATATTTTGTCTTAAATAGCCATTCCAGCAGTGCCAAGTGAGGGTGCGTTTTTGAAACAACTCTCTGTGTCAGTGTGCCAAAAGCAGGTGGAGTCAGATGAACTCCAACAGGACAGTTTCCATACACATTTTAAATATAATTGACATGTTTTGAATAATTCCTCTCAATTATGGACGAAAAGCATTCATAGAAAGCTGGCCAAGTTATGACCGATGCCTTGCCTGGTCATTTTACATTTACACTTCGACAGGGACTATTTCCTGCTTCTTCTTTTTCTTTTTTTTTTGTGTATCCCCTACATTCCTTAAGTCAGGGGTGTTTTATATTTCCATCTTCAGGCGATGTTGCACGGCAGATAAACTGCTAAACCGAGACACTGTGCATGATATCTTATTTATGCACTTATGACCACAGAAGACCCTGGGGGGGGGGGGGTCACAGTTCAAAAAATAATCTAGAAAAACTAAGAGGGTTCATTCCTAATTTTTACCTTTTTTGTGTTTGACAAACTGTAGTTCATGTAGTCCGCGTCTCTCTCTCCGAACCCACCGGGGTTCCTGTGAGGTAACAACACTAAGTTAATGTGTGTGTGTACGTTGTGTACATTGTGTACATACCCAAGTATGTTTGATTTAAGCTACATCTGCACTACTACGGTTCTTCTTTTGCTACGTTTTCGCCTCGCGCCCCCTCTACTGCCCCTAAAACGGAGACATTTGGAAAACACTGCTGCTCTGTTATGGTTTAAACACTCGGGGGGGTTGCGTACTAGTCTGGACCGGCACAAACGGAGACGCTTGGAAACGAGGACGCACGTCCGTCAGTCTTATCGGTGAGGTAGCGTACAGACCTTTCGGTAACCGTTCCACCTCGTTGTCGCCCCAAGCTAATTAATCCCTGCTCTTACTTTTCCCCCTTGTTGTTCTTTCTCCAAAGTAGTTTCTGTGTTTTCAACTTCTACGTCCGTTATTACCAACCGCAGAGCAACGTCAGACAATCGGCTTCCTGTTTACAGCGTCACGCACGTGCCCAGCGTGTGCGTGAACGGTCATGTGATATGCGTTGTCAGACGTGTTAGTATGGATGGAGATTAAGATGGTGTGACGCAACGAGAAGCGACCGTTCAGTCTAAACAACGGATTGAGATGAGCGTAGCTATAACAGCAAGTTTTATCCGAATTAGAAAGTATTCCTTCTTTGAAAGAAGAGCAAAAAAAAAAAAAACGACACTGGAGGCTTTTCTCGGAGGAAAAGATGTTTTTGCTCTTCTCCCGACTGGTTTCGGCAAGAGTTTGATCTGATTGGTTGATTTGGCCCCGTCTATCACCAACTATGGGTGGTAGATAGACAGATGGTTTATCCAATCGGCTAACCAGGATTTTCGCCCCCTTCCCAAAAGTTCTCCAACGGAAAGTTCCCAGATGGATATGCCGAGCAAATGCGAATCCATCTGGCGGAGTCAGGTTAGATTAGTTCTGCTACTGGAGCTTAAACTGTGTGTTGTGTGGACGCTGCTTAAAAACAAATAAAAATAAACCATAGCAGTGTAGATGTAGCCTTAGCTGTAGGTTTGCAGTGCAGAGTGTGGGAGGTGTTTATAAGGGATCCTTTATCTAACTTTCTGTCCACACAAGTCGGTCTAAAAGCTCAACTCTGTTCTGAATCCTCCCCATCACTACTTTGCTACTGGTGTCCCTTTTTATTTGATAGGACTGTACAGCCAGAGGAGGACGATATATATATTGTTTTATTGCTATGCAAGGAGCAGTTTGTGCAGATTGTAGTTGGTAGCAGCTAACCAAAAGAAGAAGAAAAAAAATGAACACTTAAGTGCCAGAGAAACTGTTAAAGCAGGTGGAGGTTATTTTACTTTTCTTTAAAACACTAATATCACTTCATATTCAACCTAAGATGAACAAAAAGTAATGCTGAGATTCTCAGTGCTGCAGCGCCCCCTGCTGGTCCAGCCTTACACACATCTGTTCTCACTCATCGGTACCAGTGCTTTTTATTATCTTTGGTTCATTTTTAGGGGGGGAAAGATGGCGACAACAAGGTAAATAAGAAACAAGTTTATTTGAAAATGCAATAAATATTGTATATTTACATTAAGGAGTATGGTAATCATAGTTATTGATCTATTTTTATGTTGTAAAAAGCTTGTAATATAGGAAAGAGAAATGATTATAACAATGTTCCCGGTCTGATGGACTCTCTGTAGCACGTCTCTGGATGTTTTGGCCTTCAGGGTGAATAAGACGTGTGTGTGTGTGTGTGTGTGTGTGTGTGTGTGTGTGTGTGTGTGTGTGTGTGTGTGTGTGTGTGTGTGTGTGTGTGTGTGTGTGTGTGTGTGTGTGTGTGTGTGTGTGTGTGTGTGTGTGTGTGTGTGTGTGTGTGTGTGTGTGTGTGTGTGTGTGTGTGTGTTTTTTTGCCAACGAGCCAACATTTTGGGGGGTCCTGTTTGTATAAATCTGTGTGGTGGGTTCTGTAGTGAAGGTGTGGGTGGCAGATGAAAACACAATTGAACTTCACTCCCGACACGTTTTGTGTCTCCTCCTGTCGTCACCGCGTCCGCTCTCGGAGCAGGAACCCTGTGGTCATTTCATGTTAATCAACCATGTTTTTACCATTTTGAAATCGTTTCAAATAAATATGGGGAAAAAGGGTAACTGATGCACCGTGTTTTTGTCTTCTCTTCCTGCTCTGATTCTGTGTTTTAATAATATAATAAGTGTGTTTCATTTGTAGTCATTTGGGGGGGTGAGTATTTGAATCCTTTAGTGAAGTAAAGGGGCAATAGTACACTGTCAGCTACACAAACAATTCATTTTATTATAGCTGTGAATAGCGCTGCAACTAACTATTACTTTCTTAGTCGAATTTATCTGTTGATTATTTCCCGGGTAAGCGTGCAGTTTAGTGTCCCAAATTCTAGGGCTGCTCCCTCTTAGTCGATTAGTCGACTAATCGGTCGTTTTGGTCTTAGTCAACTTAGATTTCTTTAGTCCATTAGTCATGTTTTATGCTTTTTTCATGCTGAATGACTTATTTCCAAGAAACGTACGAGCACATCTCTGGTAAACACAAGAATTAAAGTGGTGCTTTTGCAGGACTCTTTGCGGAGAAACTCAGATTCACAGATCTGTCGATTAAATCAACTAATCGATTAGTCGATGCAACTGAATGAGTGTTAGTTGACTAAGAATTTCTTCAATCGAGCACAGCCCTACCAAATTCCACTATGGCCACGCCAATATCTGCCCTACGAAGCAGCTTGATTGGTTGGGGTTAGGCATTTGACCTCGAGTGGTTAAGGTTAGGATAGCCGATTGGTCAGGGGATGGGACCTGAACCAATGGGGTTACGTTACGGGGAATTTGGGACACTAAACTGCACGTATACCTATTTCCCGATTAGCTGTTTGGTGGATCAGTGTTTCCCAAAAAGCCCAAGAGGACGTCCTCAAATGTCTGGTTTTGTCCACAACTCAAATATATTCAGTTTACTGTCACAGGAGAGAAGAAACTAGAACAATATTCACATTTAAGAAGTTGGAATCGGAGAAATGTAGCTTTTTTTCATTAAAAAATGACAAACCGATTAAGCAATTATGAAAATGGTTGCTTATTAATTTAATAGTTGACAACTAATCGATTAATCTTTACAACTCTACTTGTGAACTTGTAACTTGTCTGGTACTCACTCTAAATGTATTTTCAGATCAGTGCATTAACATAAAAGTAGAAACTTGTGTTGTCACTGTTTAAGTTTAAACTTCATCTGAGATTTATAGTTTTAGTTTACAGTGTGTGTGTGTGTAAAATCAAACATTTGCTCTGCGATGTTAAGAATTTGCCTCGAAATACAAACTTGCTAAACATGCAAAAACCATTCTCATGTACAATACTTGAGTTTAAATATTTAGTTCACTTACCAAATTACAGATTACGTCCTTCATAAATGTAATCTGTAATTCCTAAGAGTTAGTTACATTCCCCCACTGCGTTACTGTAAATGCACCAACTGTCAAAGCTAAGATTCAGGTTAAAGGTCCATCATCATAACTTGTTTGTGCTCATTTATAAATGCCATGGTGTTTTTAATTCCAAAATAAGTGAACTGTATTTGTGTTGCTTTGGCAGTGAAGAACTGTTTATAACTCTACTAGTGGCTTTAATATGAAAGAAGAATGTGGAGAGACCAGACCGTCCATTCATATATACAAGTCACTGGGAGAGACTGTGAGACCGTTGATTATTCCGCCAAAAAAGTAGATCATTGAAACGATTAAAACTCCCGCGAACCCCTCAGCCAATAGGATCCGCCGGATGCCCGAAAACGGCGCGAAAGGGGCCGGACATCCGTTAAGAAAATACCCTAAAACATGTTCAACATGTGGACTGCTCTGAAGTCTCAGACCAGGTAAAAATCTACTTTACACCTTCTTTTTTATTAAAACAATCAGTTTTTACAACGCAGGGTTTGGCTGGACTTTGTAGGTTAATGTTATTGAAGAAAAAAAAGCTAAAGTGTGTTTATTATTTATTCAATTAAATGCATTATATTGATTGATTGATTAATTGATGCAGCTTATAAGGGGATCAACGTTATGTGTTTACTTAATGCAGGAAATATTCATATTTGCCTGTGAAACTGTAGTATGATGTGCAGTAGTGACACAATGCTCCAACACCAAAAATATATCGGCTTAACGAGATATAGTTCAAACTAATTAAATGCCCTTTTATTGCCAATAAGTAGCTAGCAAGTTAACAATTACAAGGCATTTGCTTTGGTTGTTGGTGCATACACAAACACATTCAACACTCAGCTATATGAAATAAACAAATACAGAAACAAATATGTACATTTAACTGTTCATCATTAATAGTGAAACAAAAAATCTGTATTGAAGCGGACTATCATGTCGCTGCTTTGTAGTCGCTCCTGTCACATTTTCGGGGGTAGACTGAGAGACTCCTAATGTAACGACAGCTTGACTGTAGTGACTGCAGTCAAGCTATCGTTACATAGTTGAACGATGAACGACCCATGCAACGTTGATTGTCGGTGTAAAACGTGAACGTTAGTCCGCCAGTATGGCATGTGTAGTTGTAAAACTTAAACCATCTCCTCCTCCTGTGTTGTCCTTGTGAGAGGGTCCTGTAGAAACACAGCCCGGGCTGCTCCCTCTTCGGTTTATGCACCAGTTGAACCTCAACTATCTCACATTTTGGCTTCAGGGTGCGTTGACAGCTGAGCGAACTCATGGATGTGTTAAGACCATTGACATATATATTAAGGTTAAGACGTGACGTTTGCATGAAACGACGTGACGTGACGTAACGTGACGTGGGGGACGTCTTTATTCTAGTTGGCCGGTGACATTCCGCGCCAAGTCTGGTTTTAGTTATTTTCCCGGAAACCTTACCACGACGTAGTGGACGAAAACAAGTTTTAATCATCTTTTAATAATGACCGTGACACAGCTGGTAGCTCTACTGATTATCTTACCGATCGCTGCGGGTAAGCTTACTTCTGACTTCGGTTAAAACCCGGAAACTAAGTCTTGTGTAGTAACATTGTTACTGTTTGGGGACGGCTTCGTCTTTAGTTACATTAGCAGGCTACTTATTAGTATGCGGGGTTAAGCCTTTAAACTTTAAGGATACATGTTGTTGAGCTTTATGTTGTCAGTTGACCGAAACATTTATCAATACTTACTTTTAATCTTGTTGTTGTGATTTAGTCATAATGCTTTCTTGCTTTAGCTAGTGTAGTGTTGTAGTGTTTGATCTTGGTGTTATTATTGCCTCACTGTTCTGTACCGAAGGTGGACAATAAGAACCAATAATAATAATAATAATAACCAATAATAATAAGTGCTCATGTACAAAATAAGTATAAAACAAGAAATATAAGAGTTAAATCAACACCTGAAAGAGTGTCAGCAAGAAATAGCATTGTTTTATTACTGTAGGACAGCTGTTTGTTAGTGTTTCCTCCCTGTTGTGTGTCAGTTTATGACTTTAAACGTTTGTATTTGAGGTGCATTATTTCCATGCTGGAGTAGTTGCACTGCATTAAGATAATGTAATTAATAGTGGGTTTATTGTTATTAAGATAATGTAATTAATAGTGGGTTTATTGTTATTAAGATAATGTAATTAATAGTGGGTTTATTGTTATTAAGATAATGTAATTAATAGTGGGTTTATTGTTATCTGCTACAGAATGCTTAGCCTCTATGTCAAGATCACAGTTGGCCTATATAGGAACTCAAGAAATACAGTTCAATCACAACTGAGAATATGCCTTGTTAGAAAGCCCACACTGTTAATGTATTGTTACATTGTTAATTGAGATAAGTTCTATTCAGTAATAGCCAGTTCTCTGTTAGTTTCTATATGTCCTACGCTCTTGAACGTACCATAGCCGTTCCGATACTATTGAATGCACCACATGTGAAACGCCGTGCTGTTACGCTAGTTCACAACCCAATATCTCCTTTTTATGCCTGATTGTGTGTGTGTGTGTGAATAGAGGTGAATAAATATATTAGGTTGTTTTGCAGCGAAGTGTCAGCTCCGTTTCATGGGGTGTTCGAACCTGCCCCCGCTTCCAAAAAAAAAAAAAAAAAAATCCTAAATGAAACACTGCAATGACTATTGCTTTCATTGTATTTCATATCACACAATATCTGTTCTCCTGTAACTTCCGTGAGCAAAAAGTAAAAAAATAAATAAAATAAAACATGCGGTTACTGTCGCAGCCCTGTTGTTGGGGTGGAGCAGCACATTCTTCATTTTAGGAATAGTTGGAGAACTGAATGTAAACCATCAACTCTGGTCCTTCAGAGGTGTTAAAGCTGTGTGAATGTTATGTCTGTTTCTCCAGGAGAGCATCGTCTCACCTGTCCTCAGACCAAAGAGGCAGCAGAAAGTCATGATGTCATTATACGGTGTGGTCTGGACCCCCCCGTCGACTTGTCTGACTACACGCTGGATGTGGCGAGAGATGACCTTGATATCAATGATAATGATGTCTACTCTTATCGAAATGGAAAGGACCAACCAGATGATCAGATGGCTCGATACAGAGGCAGAACAACTCTCAACCATGAAGACCTGATCAGAGGCATCGTGAAGCTGAAGATCTCCTCAGTAACTCTGTCTGATAGTGGTCCATATAAAGTCTTTCTCATAAAGCTGGGAGCCCATTCTGTTATTAACATCACTGTTGGTAAGCTGCATGCTGAGTTTATTAGGTTCATTCAGATACTAAAAATGATTCTCAGAATAGTTGATATCCTGATGAAGTTTGTTCCTGATTTGAGAACATTTTTGTCTTTTTGTTTTTTCTTTTTAAAACAGTTTCCAAAGACCAAGCGAACAGGACAAAAGGAATTGATTCCCCCACATCTGGACCTCCAGTGGGAGAAGAGACAGAGTCAGACCATCGGGGTAAATGTCTTTGTTACTCTTCATCCTACCGCCTCTTTCAGTAAAAGATCATCTGACTGTGGGAGCTGTGTGTAAATGTTTGTTCTTCTTTAAAGGAACACGCAGACTTCTTGGGACTTTGTCTTATTCCCTGTATCGCCCAGAGTTAGATAAGTCCATACATCTCTGTGCGCGTTGTAACTCTGTCTGATGCACCCACCGCTAGCCTAGCTTAGCACAGATCCTGGAGGTAACCAGCTCCATCTAGCCTAGCTTAGCACAGATCCTGGAGGTAACTGGCTCCATCTAGCCTAGCTTAGCACAGATCCTGGAGGTAACCGGGCTCCATCTAGCCTAGCTCAGCACAGATCCTGGAGGTAACCGGCTCCATCTAGCCTAGCTTAGCACAGATCCTGGAGGTAACCGGCTCCATCTAGCCTAGCTTAGCACAGATCCTGGAGGTAACCGGGCTCCATCTAGCCTAGCTCAGCACAGATCCTGGCGGTAACCGGCTCCATCTAGCCTAGCTTAGCACAGATCCTGGAGGTAACCGGCTCCATCTAGCCTACTGCTCCCAATAAGTGACAAAATAACTCCAACATGTTCCTGTTAACATGTTGTGATTTGTAGAGTCTCAGCGTGTACAAATAACAAGGTCACATGACACACAGCCATCTTCTAACCGTATACATACTGAGGTGAGGAGCAGAGAGTAACAACGGGGCTTCTCAGGTGTTGCACTAATCACTCCGCCCAAGTAGCAGTGCTTCGCCTTCTGAGAATATAGTTCCCAGTAGCGCTGAACGATTTTGGAAAATAATGTAATATAATATGCGATTTAATATGCGATTATTTTTTAAGCTCTTTATCTTCTGTATTATTAAAACAAAGACGAGCAATAACTCGTTGTATAGTATGAACAACACACGATTAGATAGATTAAACTAACCGTTCTCTCCTGGAGGCCACAGGTCTGGACGTGATGATGAAATGAGGTGATGCATGAATTTATATGAATGACATCTTTTATTTAACTACTTCAGTCCCACAGTAGTAGATTGAGCACTGACCAAGCCTGGTGGAAACATTCATATAAAAGTCAGAAACAAATCACACAAACTAAAGTGCAGATTGCAGAAATAATAATAAAAACAAATATGTGCAATTAATCATTCAGCCCTAGTTCCCAGTATGATGAGAAGGATATGTATGGACTTATCTAACTCTGGGGGATACGGTGAATAAGACAAAGTCCCAATAAGTCGGTGTGTTCCTTTAAATCCCGACCAGTACACTATGATGAATGAATAACAGTGAAGAGGAGGACCTCAGAGACACACTGGTTTGGGATAAACTATTCCAGCCAGAGAATAGGTTCTGAGAGGATACTTTAATTTTGGAGCAGGGAGATTCTGACAGTGTTGATAAATCCTGGATCATCTTTTGAAACTGTCCTTCTAAACTCAACTCTGTCTGATATTTCTTCAGACTCTGCAAAGGAGGAATCTGTCTGGAAAATAGTGCTGGGCTGTGTCTGTGGTGTTGCTGCTGCTGTTGTTGTTCTTCTTCTCCTGGTCAAACGTGGAGTCATCCGTAAGTTACAAACTGCTTTACAGCATTTATTATCAGTGGGGAAAGTAACTCTGTACATTTACTCCTTAAAGGGGTGATAGAATGCAAAACCGATTTTACCCTGTCATAGTTGAATAATGACAGTTCGGTGGGTAAATAGGACATACATAGAAGCTCAAAATCCCACTGACACCCCTTTACTATGAAAATTTCATATTTTGAAACTGCCGCTGAAAACGGGCGAATCCCAACAAAGCTGGAAGTTGACGTCAACCTCCCAAAAACCGGAACCTTTGTCAGCCCTTGGGTGTATTAAGAGAACGGTCACGCCCCAATATTTACATAGGCTACACAACTGACCTGAGATCAGGTAGTCTTCTGAATCTAGCTAGGTCAGGCAGATCTCTGCTATTCCATTACAAAATTCACTTCTGAAACTTTTTCATGCGAGAAATCAACTATATAAAGCTCAAATATGGGCCGGTTTACGAAAATGGATGGCTAATTGCAACTTTTGTCCGACTGTGTGTCGGAGTTCAGCGTCGGTTCTCCCTGTGTAACTGCCTCGCCGCCCGGCCTGCCTTCCTTCACAGACCCCGGCCTGCTGTGAGGTACTTGGAGCGCTCGTCGACCGGCGACGCCCACAGCACTCCATACCCACGCAAAGTCACCGTCTCTTGGGCTAATGACAACCAAATGCCCCTGCCCTGACAGAGCTCCAGGGCCTGCAACTCCCCTCTTCCTGCTAGCTAAATGCCCGGTGTATGTGAGTGAGAGCGCGGTCAGCGAGCTTGTTACGCCAGCAATCTCTTACCACCGGTTTCAGTTAATCTTATAATGTGTGTAATTATAATGTGTTGAGTTATTTAAACAAACGATTGGGGAAATAAACGCCACTTGTCCGCGAGTCTCATTGATAGAGCCTGCTGCTGGATGTAGCTCTATCAATGAGAGCTAGCTAGCCTCCTCTTAGAATTCCTCTGGAATTCACAAATATTCATTAACTTGAAATCGGACACCGTTGTTAGCTTTATAAGATATTTAGTTAGATGTTCTATACGTGGTGTGACGAAATTCAAACTGTAAATATAGCTACTCGGAATGACGCCGAAAATGAAGCTAACTATCCATGATTTGTATCTACACAGGTAGCTAGGATTGAAGGGACAGTTGCAGCTAACGGAAGCCCTACACTTCACAAATATGCATTAATTTGAAATCGGACACCGTTGTTAGCTTTATAAGACATTTAGCTAGATGTTGTATACGTGGCGTGACGAAATTCAAACTGTAAATATACTCGAATTACGACCAAAAATGAAGCTAACTATCCGTGATTTGTAGCTACCAATCTAGCTACATCCAGCCGCAGGCTCTATCAATGGGACTCACGGACAAGCGGCATGTATTTCCCCAATCGTTTGTTTAAATAACTCAACACATTATAATTACACACATTAAAAGAGTAACTGGAACCTGTGGTAAGAGATTGCTGGCGTAACAAGCTCGCTGACCGCGCTCTCACTCACACACACCGGGCATTTAGCTAGCAGGAAGAGGGGAGTTGCAGGCCCTGGAGCTCTGTCAGGGCAGCGGTGTTTGGTTGTCATTAGCCCAAGAGACGGTGACTTTGCGCGGGTGTGGAGTGCAGTGGGCTGCCAGCTCCAAGTACCTCAGAGCAGGCCGGGGTCTGTGAAGGAAGGAAGGCAGGCCGGGCGGCGAGGCAGTTACACAGGCAGCACCGGCGCTGAACTCCGACACACAGTCCGACAAAATTTGCAATTAGCCATCCATTTTCATAAAGCGGCCCATATTTGAGCTTTATATAGTTGATTTCTCGCATTAAAAAGTTTCAGAAGTGAATTTTGTAATGGAATAGCCCGATAAACAATGTATAACTTTGCAGTGTCTGAAATATGAGAGTCTCCCATGTGTTTCTATGTGGTTTGCTCAAACCAATCAGCACGTAGCTCATTCTGAATATTCATCAGCATACCATATTTGGAAGAAAAGCTCTTGTTCCAAATAGAGCCATATTCACAGGGTAGTTAAGGGCCTAATAAAATAGCATTTGGGCAATTTTCAGCCCAACCAATGTTACATACCCCATTAGGAGACCTTAAGGAACAGTGTAAAATACCCTATATAATCATTCTATCACCCCTTTAACACCCAGAAAGATATATATATATATATAATGTATGTATGTATGTGTGTATGTGTGTGTGTGTGTGTGTGTGTGTGTGTGTATATGTGTATGTGTGTGTGTGTGTGTGTGTGTGTGTGTGTGTGTGTGTGTGTGTGTGTGTGTGTGTGTGTGTGTCTTATATTGGAACCAACAGACCCAATCACAGTGTTTGTTAACTCTCCATTTTCAAAGTTTCTATATCAGAACATTTGGGTTTACTTTTACCTAATTGCCCAAAAATACAGTAACACGTTGTTGCTAGGGCGTGACCTGCACGCTCTGCATGCACAGCAAACCACCAATCACAATTAATGTTGATCAATTTATTTATCCAACAACCAAAGCTGGCCCCGCTAGTCAACCACAACCTAAAATTTGGAGGAAGCAACATGCATTATAAATATCATTGTCTTTAGCCTGGATTTATAGTATTATATGAATACAATGGTGTCATGTCAGTCAGTGTATTTCTACCTAATTTCCTCCCAAATCTCTTCAGAAGAGTAGTCCCAGCGCTTACTTGCTCTGGTGTTTGTAAAGCATTAAAGTTCATCAAAGACTGGTTCACATAAGAAAAGTTCCTTTTTAATTTTTATTTACGCATCTACGTAGATGCACTCTCCTACAAAATTACCCCAGTAGTCGAGAATGATTCAGTATTTCTAAATAGAGCTATATATATGTCATCTTGTAAAAATTAGTCTACTTCCAATCTGGTGCAGCCCTCCTGTTGAGATGTAGTGTGTCAAAAAGTGGTTTCCATGTTCTCACAGGGATCTGTAAGAAGACGACAGAAGCCGCGACGAGGCCAAACAACTTTATAGTGAGATACCTGAGCACCCCGACAACCGAGGATAACGTAGACCCACACAGCGCTGCAGAACACGGTCTGAGAGAGTTGGTGGTCTGAGAGAGTTGGTGGTCTGAGAGAGTTGGTGGTCTGAGAGAGTTGGTGGTCCGAGACGATACCCAGTCATCCCCTCAACCATAAAAACATCCAAACTGCACCAGCTTAAGGAAAGCTTTTTACTCAACAACAGCAAAGTCAATCTAATTACAAAGTAAAATATCACGAGTAACACATTTTACAATCAGACAGACACACACACACACACACACACACACACACACACACACACATATATACATACTTTATTGGTCATCCAGAAAAGTGCGACACCTTCTGTCCTTTTGGCCTTTGATTCAGATTAGAAAAAAACTCCAAAAGAAACGGTAGAAACCTGAGGAAGAGACACTGAGGAGGGATTCTACTCTCTGGGTGGATGGATGTCATGTGTACAGAATGACCAAAGAAATTAACCGTTAAGGTCTTTATAGACAAACGGGAGAAGCTTAAAATCAAATCTGAACTGTAACCATGGTAATGATCATCTCATCTGACTCTCATCTGAGCAAATAAGCTTATTTCCTAAATGTCTACTTCTTTTTAAATGACTTTATGTGCTCACAGGGAAAAACGGAATCACTTTCTAGAGCAGGGGTTTTCAAACTTTTTGTGTGTGTGGACTAGAGCTGGGCGAGAAAATCTAATATCACGATATTTTTGACCAAATACCTTGATATCGATACCGCAACGATGTAGTGTTGACTATCGGTGCTTTCACAAAATATTTACACGATGAGATTTTTGATAAATAATCATCAGTAATGTGGATATAGTGACTAAGTGGGTAAAGGTGAATAATAGAACAGTTACAACAGTCTGGTGAGTTCAGAAAAGTACATCACTTTACTGTGATGCAGCATTTAAAACCAGGAAAAGACACTTCTGTCATATCACGATATTACTAGCACTAAAACTATACCTGGTCATCGCATCAGTACAACAGGCTCGTTAAAAGAGAGTTTACTGCACACAACGGCTGCCACATATTTAATTTATTTATTTACTTCAGCGCCCGAGGGCATAATCGGCTTCGTTTCAACAACAGGCTTATTCCCATAGCGATGGAGCATTAAATCTCTACAGTAATAAAAACACTTTGATATAGTCAAAATTTCAAAACCTTTGGCGATTTTAGGGTTATGGTTAGGGCCGAGCACCACTATCCTATTTTAGTAATCCCACTAATAACGTGACAATTTAATTTAAATGTTATATCAATATATATTAACTTTTATGGGAATTTCCTGGTAAAATGAAGGTTAAACTATTTTATTTTGCTTTTCCACGGACCACCTGCAGTCCCCTCGCGGACCACAGTTTGGGAATGATTGTTCTAGAGTCTGTTAACATTTTAGAGAGATTTTACATGTTTTTATTGCACATTTCTATTAAAGCCTGGTTCAGACAGCAGGATAATTAGGCCGATTTTAGCCCCGATTCCCCCCCCTCCCGACAATCTTAAGGATGCTCAGATTATGGTATAATAATCTGATCAGATATTCCTGCCGTGTGTGGTGTGTTAAGACTGCTCTCGTCTGCTCGGACGGACGTCGGGACCGCTCCGATCTCAAATCGGGATTTTGTGCCCGATTTTTCTCTTGCGTGGTGTCCCCCCGGGGACAAACGAGCATGTAGCCTGTGGACTGTGACGTGTAACATAACTACATCCACAACTGCAGTCCGCCAGAGTACATGAAACGAATATATGAACGTTTATTTCAACGGTAATTAATCTGTGTAGTACGTAACGACATTTCTATGAGAAAAAACAAATCACCTCCATATCATGATGTAGCAAGTATAGTCCATGCTTCCAGAGTCCATTTTTTTTCGGTTAAAAACAAACTACAAACTATCGCCACTGCATCCTCTTCTTCCGAAATGATTGTTTACTCTGAAGTCACGTTTGATCTCGAGGGATTTTGCGAGATTTCCCGTCTGACCTGGGAATGCTCGCGAGTCAAATCGGTTCGTGTGTGATGTGTTGATTTTGCCGGCAGCGCACCACACACTGTAACGACCAAAACTGCTAGACCCGGGATGTTTTATCGCCGTGTGGGGTCTCTCAGGATTGGAAAATCGGCCGACAATTTTAAAATCGTCCCGTAGAAGCTGTTGTTTTTTTTTTTTTTTCTTCCATGATGTTTCATTTTTCTTTTGTTCCCAATATTTATTTTCTCTGATTATTGTTGAACTCATATTTATTTTATTTTATTGACTGTACAGTGAAGCACACCATGTAAAAAATCTTTTCAACATTTTCTGATTTTAGCCCTTTTCTGGATGTTTATAATTATCTTTATCATTTCAAATAATTTCAAATAAACCTGTTTAAAAAGGGAACGTGCTGCTCAGTGTGTAGTTTTCTCTTTCTGCTCTGATTCTGTTTACTTTATGATTTAAAGTGTGAAAGGCCCAATTAAAACCCACCAAGGTGTTCAGCATCAAACATTTCAATCAGGACATTTCAGCAACAACATCACGTGATCCCAGTCAGTAGTCCTCCATCCAGTCTAAGGTTACATGTTAATGTACTGCTCTGTACTGTAGTAAACTAGTCTCACAGTCTGAGGTTACATGTTAATGTACTGCTCTGTACTGTAGTAAACTAGTCTCACAGTCTAAGGTTACATGTTAATGTACTGCTTTATACTGTAGGAAACTAGTCTCACAGTCTGAGGTTACATGTTAATGTACTGCTCTGTACTGTAGTAAACTAGTCTCACAGTCTAAGGTTACATGTTAATGTACTGCTCTGTACTGTAGTAAACTAGTCTCACAGTCTAAGGTTACATGTTAATGTACTGCTCTGTACTGTAGGAAACTAGTCTCACAGTCTAAGGTTACATGTTAATGTACTGCTCTGTACTGTAGTAAACTAGTCTCACAGTCTAAGGTTACATGTTAATGTACTGCTCTGTACTGTAGTAAACTAGTCTCACAGTCTAAGGTTACATGTTAATGTACTGCTCTGTACTGTAGTAAACTAGTCTCACAGTCTGAGGTTACATGTTAATGTACTGCTCTGTACTGTAGTAAACTAGTCTCACAGTCTAAGGTTACATGTTAATGTACTGCTCTGTACTGTAGTAAACTAGTCTCACAGTCTGAGGTTACATGTTAATGTACTACTCTGTACTGTAGTAAACTAGTCTCACGTCTAGGTTACATGTTAATGTACTGCTCTGTACTGTAGGAACCAGTCTCACAGTCTAAGGTTACATGTTAATGTACTGCTCTGTACTGTAGTAAACTAGTCTCACAGTCTGAGGTTACATGTTAATGTACTACTCTGTACTGTAGTAAACTAGTCTCACAGTCTAAGGTTACATGTTAATGTACTGCTCTGTACTGTAGTAAACTAGTCTCACAGTCTAAGGTTACATGTTAATGTACTGCTCTGTACTGTAGTAAACTAGTCTCACAGTCTGAGGTTACATGTTAATGTACTATCTGTACTGTAGTAAACTAGTCTCACAGTCTGAGGTAAATGTAGTTTTGTGTAGTCAGTAACTCTGCTCTGAAATGTTGATTAAAAACTAATTGATCCTAGAAAATACAAAAACACATTTTAAGAACTATTTTTTGCCTATTTTTTTACCTTTTGATTATTTTTTATCATGGTGATTATATGCACTGCAGCTTTTATTTGACAGTAATATGGCTGCTACAGCCATTTATGTTAATCTAATATAATGACTAGATATTCTTTTTACATATTTTAGTTTTCTTGTATCATGTGGACGCGCCGACAGTGTTGTTGTTATACTGTAGTATTCCTCATGGGGGAGACAGAAACTACACACTATAGTTTTAATGTTAAGACCATATTGATAATGTGAGAAAGAGCAGACCAGACACTGACTCAACACCAGCAGCAGAGGGCTGTCAAATGTAGAATTAAACGGTGCTCACACAGTTCTAGGAAACACTTTTTAGGAAGACAGAAAAAGACATAAAGCTAAAATCAAGGCGATAAATCTGAACACAGTAAAAATGAATATTGCCTAGAACTTTGTAAGTAGCCTACATACAAGTAATCAAGGCTATAAAGAGACATAAAGGCTATATTATACCTTAAATGTATATAAGAAAACACAATGAACAAGAACATATGATTTATATTAATTAAGGTACAATAACCCTTTATTGATCATCAGACGGGACATTCAGGTGTTGCAGCAGCACAAGGACAGAAATCAGTAGCCTACAGGTAAGTAGATAAAGAGACATAGTGCTGGAATAAATACTGAATGTTGTAATAGGACACGTATATTTAACTTGTGTTATCAAAACGTTTCAATAATATGAAACAATGGGGCGAGACTGTGACTTTAAAGGCTGACAAGAATAAAACTTATTTTGTCAAGACTTTGTCAATCTGTTTGGCCACTTTGATTTAAATAAAGTTGTGTAAAATAAATCGACCTCGCAAAAAAGCATTTCACTTGGCGCGCTGGCTCTCTGCCATCAGCCAATAGAGTTCTCTGAATCTCTGAATGGCGCGAAATGTAGTAAAAGGGGGCGGGGCTTAGAGGGCCATGCTGCTCCTACACAGGAAGGGAGGGAGAAGAAGAAGGGAGTCGGTGCTGAAAGCTTCTAACGTGTGGACTTTCTTTACACTTTCCACAACAAGGTATTTATTTAAATGTTTTTATTAATGAATTCAACACTAAGTTTGAAATATTTTGCTGTTTAATCCCAGTTCACAAACGTGTTTGTTTATTGTTATTCGGGGTTGTTGTGTCTAGTATTTTCAATTCAATTCAAATTCAATTCAAAACAACTTTATTTATCCCCATAGGGTACTTCTGTTTTTAGTCTACCAGTCGTATCGACAAGACAACACTTAATCAGGCATACAGACAAACAGAGAAATACTGTCAATGACATCATACTGCATAAATGGGCATCAAAAATCAAACAAGTGATACACAAACACAGGCCATGATACTGACTAAGCAGCAACCGACTCTCAAGATAGTATCATATTAAATAAATAATGATAATACTTAAGTAAATACTAAGTAATGATAATATACAAAAGGTTTTGAATGCCTGGCGCATATTTAGTTGCCGCTGTCAACAATATTTAAGAATTTAATGGCCGAGGGAATAAAAAGAATTGGCATATCTGTTAGTTTTCCTTGGGGGGCAAGGTAGCGTCGTCCTGAGGGCATTAGGCAGAATTCCTGACTAAGAACATGGCCAGGATAACTCATGACCTGTCTAGCCTTCTGGAGCACCTGTTTTTCCAAAGGGAGCTCAGGTCTGTCAGCTGAACACCAATGATCTTGGAGCAGATTTTGACAATACTGCTTAGTCTATTCTTGTCCCGCACAGACAATCCATAAAAACCAGCAGATAAAAGAAAATGTTAAAAGGCTTTCAATAAATGAATAATAAAAGTTACATAAGATCCTCTGCGCACACATTGAAAGAATTTAGCTTCCGCATCAAGTGGATTCTCTGTTGTCCCCGCTTAATGATTGACTCTGTGTTTTTATCAAACTTCAGGTTTGAGTCAAACATGGTTCCTGAGTACTTATATGTTTCTACAATTTCAACATTTTCTCCATGAATAATGCTGTCTTCCGGGTTAAAACGATTCTTTCTAAAAATCAATAATTAACTCTTTAGTTTTTGTCCACATATTTGGCTGGAATTTAACTTTTTCCTCCAAAAGAATAATGGACTGCAGTTTCATAATGTAGGATGTTAGAAAATGACATTAAAGCAGGTTTTATATTATATAAAGGTGTGTGTGTGGAAGCTAAAGTCACCAAATACTTTTAAATACCCTGTTTGTTCATGACAGTTTCCTCAGTCTCATACAAAGCCTGTTGTGGTGTTATTATTTACCATTAAAATATAATTACTGACTGTCTTTCATAGTGAGCGGTGCATTGTTGTAAATGTGGGGGCATCAGATGCTCCCTCATACTTCTACTGGAGTCTTTGTTAATCATCTTTATTAACTGGATTACTGATCAACAACAGAATACATAATAAAATAATAAATATATATGTATGTATGTATGTATGTATATATATGTGTATATATATATATGTATATGTGTATATATATATATATATATATATATATATATATATATAAAGTGTGTGTATGTATATGTGTATATATAAAACGTTATAGACTTTGCTCAGTCTGGAGCTGATCTAACCTTTTATCTGAAATCAACATTTGCAGGCCTTTTTAAACTGTAAATAATTAATTGGTCATTACTTGGGTCGTCACATTAATTTATTTAGACCTTTTCAAAGAGTGAAACTAGTCAAAGGGGAGGTCTTTTTAGCCTGCATGAGGATGTGATGTCCCTTTAATGACTCCTCCTCCTCCTCCTTTATGTTGAGGACTTTTTATGCCGCGAGTTTTCGGTCTCAGCAGCACACAGCTGAGTTTGTTGTCATACAGACTGTAAGCAGCAGCCGAGTCAACACGCAGTCCTACGGTTTAATATCACTTTATCACTGTCTGGTTGCCTGTTTTTAATTCATTGCGATAATGAATGTTGTCGTGTTCCTGTTAGCCTCCATCTTTCTGTGTGCTGCACCTTCTTCAGAAGCCGGTAAGTTGGAGGCTGAGTTTGCTGAACTAACGTGACAGATATAATGTCCTCCGTAACGTCAGCTCGTTTAGGTTTATAACATTGGTATAATGTTGTGAGCTAATGGTGACAAGTTTAAACCACTGTTGAAAACGTGTTAGCGTATGCTTGATAGCATTGATAACAGACAAGTTTTACTTTAGCTAGCTAACGTTAGCGATAGTAGGCTACGTGTTAGCATCGAGCTAACGGTTTCCTTCATACATGCTAAGAGCTATCTAACGGTGAAGGGTAACCTATTAGGAGCCGAGGTAGAGCTGCAGTTATGGTATTTGAGTTATGGTTTGAGTTATGGTATTTGAGTTATGGTGTTTGAGTTATGGTATTTGAGTTATGGTATTTGAGTTATGGTATTTGAGTTATGGTTTGAGTTATGGTTTGAGTTATGGTTTGAGTTATGGTATTTGAGTTATGGTATTTGAGTTATGGTATTTGAGTTATGGTTTGAGTTATGGTTTGAGTTATGGATTTGAGTTATGGTATTTGAGTTATGGTTTGAGTTATGGTTTGAGTTATGGTTTGAGTTATGGTATTTGAGTTATGGTATTTGAGTTATGGTATTTGAGTTATGGTTTGAGTTATGGTATTTGAGTTATGGTTTGAGTTATGGTATTTGAGTTATGGTTTGAGTTATGGTGGTGGTATCGTTATAATTAGTGTAAAATAATGAACCGCTAAATGCGTCTGTAGAAAACGGGGCCTGTGGACCAGTTTTACAGTTCTGCGGAGGTTGCACGCAGAGCTTTCGCTTTAATCATACCTGCAAACTAGTCGCTTTTCCGCGAAAATCACAGTTTTGAATGGGACATTTTTTTTTTATTTGTTATAATAATAATGAAGTTTTTATTTGGGGTGTCCGAGACCCGGTGCTAATACTAATACCCGGTACATTGATTGATTGATTGATTGATTGATTGATTGATAGATAAAGACAATAAAACAGTAATCCAAAGGATAACATGCTAAAGTAAAATACTTATTTCCAGCACGGTCCTTGGTGTTTCACATGTAAAACAATGTACTAAAAGCAAACAAACCATTATGGAAAGACATAAAATATGGAGGAGAAAGTTCAAAAAATATAAACATCACATAAAAAACAAACTAAATGAAAAACAAAAATGATATAAATGCTACACAAACTCATAACGACCGTTATCTACCGGACCGAATAGCAATGCGGATTAAGGTTCCTTATTTAGGTGCCACTTAAATGCCTGCACTTCTCTCTGATGCTCCGGAAAAGGACGTTAGAGGGAACTGAAACATAATACACTCATTGGGTGATAGATAGAGGGAGGGAGAAAGTGAGAGGGACTGATTGTCTTATGAGTGAGCGGTGAGTCATAGGGAGAGAAACTAAGGGCGTTTAACACATACCTCGTTTGGTCCGGAGGTGTGAAACCTCCCCCGGACCACGGTCCGGATCAAAAGACCAAATTTGAGAGAGAGAGAGAGAGAGAGAGAGAGAGAGAGAGAGAGAGAGAGAGAGAGAGAGAGAGAGAGAGAGAAAATGCGCTCCGAGCAGACAGCCGCTTCGGCTATCAGAGCAGAGAATACATCAGCAGTGTATTTGTTAAGTGGTAGTAAATGTACAGCGGAGGTTTCAGTTTGTCTCTGAATAAATGCTCCAGAAAGAAAGTTCCCGTGTCTTGCTTCTCTACATCACAACAAAACAAAAAGAGGCGCGGCAGTAGGGGAGAGCAGCGGTCGGTTGAATAGCCTAAACTCGGACCCAGAGAGAGGAGACGAGAGGACGGGGAAGCCCGTCAACAAACCAATCAGTGATAATTATCTGGAGACGCAGCTCACGTATGTGATGACGGCAGGACGTAGTTTTGTCACGTAGAGATCTGTAGTGCGCTTGCAAAACTGCAGTGTGAAACCAAAACTTACCGGATCAAATGTATACAATGTAACAAAAACATGGACCTTGGTCCGGACTTTCATGTGTGAAAACGCGCTTCTCCTCGGTTCTTTCTGACCACGGTGGGACATCTGTAGCAGGACAAGTTAACGCCCCCCTTGATTTCATGTTGTTTATGGAGAACCAGGAAATGCAACGTGCTGCGACACCGGCCGAAGTTACGTCGCGGCGCGACATGTAGTTATTAGTGACGTGACAACCGGCTCCTTTACGTGAGTCGGTTCAACCGGACGGTTGTTGGTTGGCGAACCAAGTCTATAGTAGTGATGCAACGGAATGAAAATTTTTGGCAAAACCGAAAACCGAAAAAGAGGAAACCAAAACACCGGAAGAAATTAAGCCAATTATTAGTACCATTGCATTTATGGCTATGACTGTGTACTAACTTTACTAAAATCAAGGCATTGCAATTGTATAAATTAATATTAAAGTTTAATTAAAAAATATCTAGCAGAAATATGGCTACAATCTGATAGTCACATACAGTATACAGTAGCCTAAGAACAGAATAGCTTACCTATTGTTATATATTATTATTATTATTATTATTATTAATTGAGGCACTTTCTTGCAGGATTTCACGGAACATATCAGACAACGAGGGTGCATGCCCCTCATCTGGTGCAGAGAGACGAGTCTTTGTTTCTGGCGCCTCTGATCTCCTGCGTGCGCTGCTCGGTTCCACGCGGGTTCTCCGCATCCATCGCGCCTGGATCATGTCTCGCGCGCCCTGCTTTATTTCCGCATCCAAGTAATGGTCTTTATAACGCGGATCAAGTACAGTCGCGATGAAGTGCAGAGGATCCGAACAGATCTCACTGAAACGTGCTGACAGACTCTAAGAGCGTACTTTTCATTGTTTTCACTCCGTGGTCCGTCTCAACCTCGTTGCCTAGGAGACGCTTTGCAGGTGGAACGGATCGGTACTGACACACGCGCAGGTCGTGTTTCTTTCGTGCATCACAACATTTTCGGCCGTATTGTTTCGGTGATAAAAGTATTTCGGCGAAAACCGAAAATGCCCTTTGGGCCATTTTCGGCGCGAAAATTTTCGGGTGGGAATATTCGTGCATCCCGAAGTCTATAGATTCGGTCAACGGTTCACGTACGCGGCTGCGGCATCCGGCTACTCCGGGTCTCGGCAGCAGTAGCCCGGTACTCCTCGTGACAGCCTGTAACATTCACTTCTCTAACATTTAACTTAACATAACTAAGATAACGGTGTATTTGTATGTGATGCACTTCCCAATCAATAATGTGTGAATTTCCGGACACAATCACCTAAGATGCATCTGAAACGAGGCTTGGTTAATAACTCAAACTTGCCGAGAACCGTTAGACAAACCGTTTGCTTATATACTCGAGCGGTTGTTAACGGTTACATTCGGCTCGACTTCGCAGTGCAGACTCTCGGCAGTAGCCGGGTGCGCGGTCTCTACTCTCTTAACAACTCTTTCGGTCCAATGAATCGTGCGGTGCTCGAGGTAGCCCATTTCCTGATTGATTCTACCACCACTCCAGTGGAGGCGCTAATGAGGTAAAAACAGGAGTGAGTCGGTTCATTGACGTATGGCACTCGATTCTCCCGGCTCAGTGACACGAATCGGGTTAATAACCGGCTCTTCGGTCAGTTCGGTCATCACTAGTAGTTATACCCTTTTATATATGTCAACGGTTACACCCTGCGCCGTCGATTCTACGCACAACCATAAAACGGCCAAGGTAACGTTAGTCTACCTGCCACCGTTGATAGTGAACCGACTTCAAAGTTTGTTGTTCAGTCGTAGAAAAACATAAGAAAATGGAGTCAATGTTGAGGGGGGAAACGGAAGTTAGGGTTGAGAGAGGCTGCTTGATTTAGAAGACCGGACACTAGAGCCTGTTGAACCGTCTGGTTTGGTTACCATCAGGAGTAAACCGGTTTCTTCCCCTCTGCAGGCCCTCTTTAACACCCCCCCCCCCATTCCCATCTCTAGTTGCCACACTTTGCATTAACCTTCATTCTGCACTGTACACCTGTCCATGGCACATACTACAGTATGATTTTTTGCATACTCAATGCACTCGGCTTTCTTTCTTCTTTCCTTATGTTAAACAGCTGTATGTGTTGTTTATTTCATGTTAGTGTTCAATATGTTTGTTTATGTATGGTCCAACCACCAAGGCACATTCCTTGTAAAGTAGCTTTACTTACTTACTTGGCAATAAAGCTGTTGGAGCTGTTCATTGTTTTTGTTATATTTAATACTTAAATATTTATTTAATTTCTGTTTTGCTTGAATTGTACAGCTACATAGGCTTGTTTATATCGTTAGTATTTTTAAGTAAAATAAAATATAAATAAAAAATTGAGTAGCTGCTAGTGGTTTTCTTTTGAAAGTTTCAGACGTGATTTAATCAGAGAATGATGGTATTTCTTTATGTGACAAGATTGGTGTGTATAAATGAATGACGATAACTGCAGACTCCCAAAATCAGATCTTTTAGATCACTTCTTAAAACCTATTTTTATAGACTATATGTGTACTATAGGCTTTCATGTGAGGTCTCTTTTTGTTGCTCTTTATTTTAACTCATTTTATTCAACTTGACATATATCTCTCTCTCTCTCTCTCTCTCTCTCTCTCTCTCTCTCTCTCTCTCTCTCTCTCTCTCTCAAACTGTCCCAGTTGATCCATTAAATATATTGTTGAGGTGGAGCAGCACATTCTTCATTTTAGGAATAGTTGGAGAACTGAATGTAAACCATCAACTCTGGTCCTTCAGAGGTGTTAAAGCTGTGTGAATGTTATGTCTGTTTCTCCAGGAGAGCATCGTCTCACCTGTCCTCAGACCAAAGAGGCAGCAGAAGGAGATGATGTCATTATACGGTGTGGTCTGGACCCCCCCGTCGACTTGTCTGACTCCACGCTGGATGTGGCGAGACTCGACCTCGGTGACGATGATGGTGATGTCCACTGCTATCGAAGAGGAAAGGACCAACAGGATGACCAGATGGATCGATACAGAGACAGAACAACTCTTAACCATGAAGACCTGATCAGAGGCATCGTGACTCTGAAGATCTCCTCAGTAACTCTGTCTGATAGTGGTCCATACAAAGTCTACATCAAAAAGCTGCGAGCCCATTCTGTTATTAACATATCTGTTGGTAAGCATGCTGAGTTTATTAATAATAATAATAATATAGTTTATTAGGTTCATTCAGATACTAAAATGGTTTCTCAGAATTGGAGATATCCTGATGAAGTTTGTTCCTGATTTGAGAACATTTTGTCTTGTTTTTTCTTTTTAAAAGTGAGCGGGACAAAGAGAAATGATTCCAGCACGTCTGGACCTCCAATGGGAGAAGAGACAGAGCATCGGGGGGGTAAATGTCTTTGAGCAGTTTCTTTGTTACTCTTCATCCTACCGCCTCTTTTAGTAAAAGATCATCCGACTGTGGGAGCTGTGTGTAAATGTGTTTTTTCTTTAAATCCCGAGCAGTACACTGTGATGAATGAATAACTGTGTGAAGAGGGGGACCTCAGAGACACACTGGTTTGGGATAAACCAGGGCTCGACATAAGCAATGGCCCGGGGCCAGTAAAAACGTATGTCGGGCTGGTTGATTGGCCCGCACTGTCGGGCCAGTGACTGTGGCTCTGTCTGCTGCATCAGCAAACGTCCTAGAGAGTGGCACGAAGCGTGTGAATGTTAACATTTCACATTTTCACCTCAGGTAATTTATAACCAATTCATTTGGATACAAGCGTTGCATTTTGGAAGATAGACGGGATTCTGAACAGCGATGCCCGCGCTGCGCACACACACACACACACACACACAGCAGGGCCGAGGTGTGTGCGTTACTTCACGCAGCACATGTAGTGACTGGAAACGTTACCGAGGATTATTTACCGCCGATGGCGCAGATGAACTAACGCTACACTCGTTACTGTAAGTAGGTAGCCTACAAGAAACCCTCCATGATTAAAGAGTCAATACTTATCAATAACCCACCTACCTGTTCTACAGGCAGAAACACGTAGAAACCGATATTTCAGTCTGATCTGTCCACTCTGTCCACCGCGCTGTGCAAACACAGCTCTACTCTGCAAACAGCAACTTTACAAACGAGCTAAAATGAAAGATGTCAGTTTGTAGTCTAACAGTTTATCTTAATTTGCAGCGAATCTTGAACTTTGGACAAACTATTGTAAACGTAGCTGCTGTCTAAACGAGCCATCCTCTCTCCTGGTAAACCTATGGATGTGTTATAAGACCACAACAAATACATGCGGCTACTTAATATGCATGTGAATGACGCGTCCTTCATTCTTGATGATGTTGCCGGTTGTATTATTTAGCAACAACATTGTCTTATTTCAAATAAAGCATACAGGAGGAATGCTAGCCTGCTTATCAGTCCATTCATCATTACAGCTGCTGTTTTCCACAACTTTTCACTTCAGCCTCTTTGACAGTGAGATGTTCACACCTATGATATTTCTTTCAGGGCCAGTAAAAATGTAGACGGGGCCAGCAAAACTCTGATCTACTGGCCCCGAGGGCCAGTGGGGATTTTTTTATGTTGAGCCTTGGATAAACTATTCCAGCCAGAGAATAGGTTCGGAAAAGATACTTTAATTTTGGTTAGGGCTGCACAATTAATTGCAATTTTATCAAAATTGCAATATGGACTAGTGCAATACTGCAGGTTGGGGGTGCAATATTTGTTAAAGACAAAATATGTCGGCTTGTCTTCAACCTCCCCAAGTTCTCTCGCACTACACCGCTCCTCCGCTCTCTTCACTGGTTACCAGCTGCTGCCCGCATCCGCTTCAAGACACTAGTACTTGTATACACCCCCAGCTTAGATCCAGGACATGGTCAAACCCTACACCCCAACCTGCCCACTCCGCTCTGCATCAGCCAACCTGCTGGCTGCCCCCTCACAGCGAGGGACAACTAATCACTCAACCAAATCCCGACTCTTTGCTGTCCGTAGGAGCCATCCTAAATGGTGGAATGAGCTCCCTATTGACACTGATGCGGTCTTGAAGGCAAAGGGTGGTCACACTAAATATTGATTTGATTTAGATTTCACTTCTGTTCCATCACTGCATTTTGTTAACTGATGAAAATAAACTATTAACACTTCCATTTATGAAAGCATTCTTAGTTTACAGCATTTTTTCATACCTGCCCAACAGTACTGTGTGTGTGTATACTATAGCTATCTGTCTGTCTGTAGTTTGCACCTTCAAGGTTGAAAGCACTTAATTGGAAGTCTCTTTGGATAAAATTACAAATATTATCCTAAGGATCGGTACCAAAGAAAAACTCCTTTCTTTGGTACAGATTTCTTTTTCTTTCAAAAATGATAATTTCCTCCTATATCATAAATCCTATCAGAATCACAATATCAGTCAACATAATCGCAGTTAGATATTTTCCTCATATCGTGTAGCCCTAATTTAGGTGCAGGGAGATTGTGACAGTGGATGTGTATGTTGATAAACCCTGGATCACCTTTGGAAACTGTCCTTCTAAACTCAACTCTGTCTGATCTTTCTTCAGGCTCTGCAAAGAAGACATCTGTCTGGAAAATAGTGGTTCCCATTGTCTGTGTTGCTGCTGTTGTTGCTGCTGCTGCTGCTGCTGCTGTGATCTGTAAGTTACAAACTGCTTTACAGCATTTTATTATCAGTGGGGAAAGTAACTCAGTACATTTACTCCTTAACACCCAGAAAGAGATAGATAGATAGAGATATATATATATATATATATATATGCTATTAATTGAATAACCTATATATATATAGGTCCTATATTGGACCTGATCACAATGTTTGTTAACTCTCCATTTTCAAAGTTTCTATATCAGAACATTTGGGTTTACTTTTACCTAATTGCCCAAAAATAACACTGGCGGTTCCATAAAACGCTCTTCGCAAGTAAAATGAAGGATCAATTAAGTACTTTTATTGAATTTTAATTGTTTTATTCAATTAATAGCATTATTCTGACTAACCTTTGACAGTCTGTGATTATCCATCAACAAACGTCTTTGAACTTTTAAACAAAATAATTCATGATTTTCTGCAAGCCATTATTAAATGTCGCAGTTTTGTGCTTCTTTTTTTAAATATAAACATTTATTTATTTTTTAAATCTTTTTAAAAGTATCTGTTCAGGCACCGTTTAGGCACCTAACGCCTTCCCAACACTAGATTTGGTTAACCACAGACGCAAAGCATTTGAAACTATCTTCCCCTGCGAGGTTGTCAGCTGTGTGTCTGCCTGGTGTAGTCTGTGTGTAGGACGGCTGGTTTAACCACCATACTGCACCTCACCCTAACGTCACGGTCCCGGTGTTCTCCGCTGTGTCCGGCAGAGAGCCACGAGCAGACAAAGAAGAGCATCTGAAAGAGCAACATGCAGTTGAGAAATTGACTCGTTCAGCATATTTCTCGGTTTATCATGCAAACATGTTTTTTTTAATAACTTATTTTTAACGGAGTATTAATCGGTTAAACTGTTAAACGGTCGTTTCTGCTTCATTTATGTATATTTGTATTTGTAATATATGTTATGTGAGGATATATAAAATTTAATTTTTTTTGTTTTATTTTTTTTTGAGGATTTGTTTAATTTTTTTTAGCAGTGGGGGCAGGTCCGAACATAACCCAGCAGAATAAAAACAAGAGACCGTTAAACACAGCTTTGACTCACCGACCGATCACGATCAAACTGTTAATGGGAATAACTTGTACTAACAATTTAATTTTCCTTTGTATTAAAGACAACCTCTGAGCCGGCTAGTGTATTTCAACAGCTGACTTCAGGTATAAATAACACAAGTTCTCTTGGAGGCTAACGTTCGCTAGCAATCAACTGTTGAGCTCCATGCAAAGTCTGCAGCAAAGACCAACTCCCAAAAGAGCCACAAGTGAAGGGAAGTTGTGCACCATTCAAAAACTAAGACAAACTGAGTTGGTGTGGTCTGTTGTTGTTATCACTTTAAGATAATTAAACTTAACTAGATAGAATCGCGGTTTAGGCAGGCTAACGTGCTAGCATTACACAGCTAATAGTTGGCTAGCTCTATGTTAAGAGTAGCAGAAACCCTGCTCTCTACTCGTTAGCAGTATACACAAACCTTCCTGAATTGTTGAGATGTCGTGTGTCACAAAGTGGTTTCATCTTCTCACAGGGAAGAAGAGGAAAGCAGCAGAGACGAGTGGAACGATGAAATACCAGAGGCCAGAGGAGGACGCACTGTAGACCCACACAGTGCTGCAGGACACGGTCTGAGAGAGTCGGTGGTCGGAGACCGTAAAAACACATCCAAACTTCATCCGCTTAACCCTCTACGGCATGAAGTATTTAGTATTGGTGAAAAATATTGTCTGTCTGTCTACAAGCTGTCAATTTTCGGGTTATGGTCGGGTTAAAGTGATGGTTGAGAATGGTAATTCACCTAGAGTCAATTTTCAGTAGCATCATGATTTTTTTTTATTTAGGTAATCGCTGAATAGTTTAGCATTATCAACCGGAATGACTTACCAAGCTTCAATATTAATAAATTATGCACTCATAAAACGATGGATTGTAAAGTTTTAAGTTCACCAGAAGTTTATGTAATATTTCTGTGCTTCTGCTCTCTGTTTTTTTTTGCTGCTGTAAGACGAGTGC
>NC_053112.1:8396902-8429402 GCF_010015445.1 Perca fluviatilis | reverse complement strand
GTAATGCTGATGACCGGCCTCATCTCTGTCTTTTTCCACAACAACTTCGCTAAAGTTAACGTTAGCCACCGTTAGCTGTGGCTGAGTGTAGCTGGTAGAAGGCAGCGATTCTTCCAAGCTAACGTTGGCTAGCTCCTCGACATCCTCCTCTTCGTCATCCCAGCTCTTTTTAAAAAGCTCTTTATTCGCGGGACATTTTTTATAGCAGCCGCTTCTTTCTCTCCCTTTTCCACACTTTCACTCGCTGATACAACCCAATCTGCCCGGGGATCAATTACAAATTTATTCCACTCTTTCAATCTCAACTCGTTCTTAGAAAGCTGATCTTGGATCAGTGCGATGTAAACAACCTGCTCTATGCCCACCCACCTTTATCTTTAGCCAATCTACACAGTGCATGCGGCCTTCTCCCAATCATTACATTAAACAACTTTTATTTTATTCTGATTGGATAATTATCACCATAATGATTAATGCCCATTGGGTAATACGGGCTTGATCGCAGTTTGCCAACAAGGGGTGCTGCCGCACCCCCAGCACCCCTACTTCCCGCGCCTATGCAAAAAGGGAAATCATAAGTTGATGTAAACACAACATAAAATTCAAGATGGTTTGAGAACTAACTCCGACATTCTCAGAAAACATTATACAGAGAGGTCAAAAGCATAAACATACTGCATATATGATATAGATAATATGGCTGTAGAAGGTCATCTTTGGCATATCACACAGATGTGCAAAAACAGCATTGAGCTAATTCTCCAGCAATCTTCCCCAGAACATGTTAATGTGATGTTGAGAGAGTTTGGGCTGCTGGGAAGTAAGAAAGCATTTCCTGTCGAAGATGCAGGGGATGGATGCGTCTGATGGTGCACATGAGAAGTTGAGGATCCTGAGAACAGAACAGGGAGCCTGTGGAGAATAGCGTTTATTGAAGCATGCTCAGAAGAGCCCAGTGATCTCCTCTGTGACCGGGTCCAGGTCAAAGGTAAAGGTACACATTCATGTAGCAAAATTCATTCTCTGATATTCTCTGACCTCTGATATATTGATCAATTGTAAGTCGCATCAGCTAAATGACATGTAATGTAAAGTACAACAGACCAAGCTCAGTTAAAAAAAGAAAACCCACTGATCCACTATACACCGTGTGCCGCCCACTCCTTAAATCTTGTGGGTGTTAATACAATGGAAGACTGCTGTGCAGATGTCATCTCTTTTTTTGAACTTCTCTGTATACATTTTGCAGTGCTTCAACCCAATTGCTGGAATATATCTTTTCAAAAACAGCGACTATGACATTAGCCACACGTTAAAATCTCTCTGCGTTACCAAGTGGAGCTGTAGAGCAGACTCAACAAAAGCTCTATGCAGAAATTACAGAGCAATTAGAGATTCATTGGCCAAAATAGCCTCAGACTGTGACGAAAAGAACCAAACCAAACACAAGGCCTCTGCGCCGGTTGCTAAACTTGATACACTTGAGAGTGCAATGATGACCATTTTGTGGGACAGAATATTGGGAAGATTTAAAGCACCCAGTGACAAACGTCAAACAAGTGACATAGATTTAGCAACTGCTGTGCGGTTTTTACAGTCACTGCTCTCCTATGCTGCCACGTTACGAGACCAGTTTGCAGATCTGGAAGAATCAGCACGATCTGTCAGCGCTACACAGGACTATCAGTATGACATTTCACGTAGGAGAAAAGGAAAGAGATTCGCTGACGAGAGTGACAACGATGAGTCTTTATTAATGGCAGTATAAGGGTTAGGGTTAGGATTCAAAGTTGAAACGTACTACGTAATTATCGACAAACTCACTTCTTGCCTATCAAAACGGATCGGTGCTTACACAGATGTGTGTGAGTGTGATGTGCATAAACGAGCTGCGAGGCTGAGTTCCACTTATCCGACAGACCAGGACGCATCCCTAGCAGACAAACTCATACAGTTCATTCACTTTGTGTGGAGTGACACTTCTCCTGCTCAGTTGTTCTTCTGTTCTGGGGACAAATGGCCTTAAGACAACATTTCCGAATGTATATGTTGCACTCAAAATTTTCTTAACACTGCCTGTCTCTAATTGTGAGGGTGAGAGGTCATTTTCTGTTCTAAAACAAGTTAAAAATGTGTAAAGGACCACAATGTCACAGACAAGACTTTCTGCACTTTCTTTGCTGGCCATAGAACATTAAGTAGTTGAAGGTTTGGATTTTGATGATATTGTGCACCAGTTTGCATATTTAAAGTCTAGAAGGAAGGCCGAGGTAGCGGGCTGCCCAGGGGCAGCCCGCTACCTCGGTTAGAGGTAGAAAGCAGTTCTGTTGATTTTCCATTACAGCCTGTTGTCGATGTTGACACCAAGCTATCTGTGGTGTAGTCTAATGTATTGTAGTAGGTATACTGTACAACACACAAACACACAGAAATATATATATATAACTTTGGGCATATCAAAGTTATTCTGAGTGTCAAAGACTTCATTTCCTGCATTCTATGGTGGGAATACCTTTATTTAGCCTATGAGAAGGAAAACACATGACATTCAAAGGATAACAAAAATATAATGGAATATAAAGCAGTAAGGGGGCTTTCACATCAGCGACCTGAGCCTGGATCCCAAAAGTTGACCCCAAAGCAACGAGGACAAAATAAAATAGGCTACTTATATTTGCCTTAAATGTGCGGTGAAGGGTCAATCACCATCTCTCTGGTCTTCTCCACGTTCAGCAGCAGGTGATTCTTCCCGGACTACTCCACAAAGTTGTCCACCAGCGCTCTGTACTCCTCCTCCTGTCCATCCCTTATACACCCAACAACTGCAGAGTCATCAGAGAACTTCTGCAGGTGACATGACTCTGATTTGTACTGGAAGTTCGTTAGGTCAGGGGGGGGGGTGAACCTGCTCTTTACCTAATCCTGCTCCTGTGAGACTCAAAACATCGTTCTGATCTTACGGAAAGAGTTGCTTCGAGTTGCCACGACCGAGTACAAGGCAGACGTGAAAATGATTGTTGATAACAATAAGGTAAACGTTCAGGTTTCACAATGAGTCATTCTAGATAACAAAAAAACTATGGAAACTGCTGTGTCATTTGATCAGGAAGTCACTGCTGCTGTTGTAGAGTGGTCGTGCATGTGTTGTGAGGCTCTTTCTGTGTGTTTTTCGGGGTTGGCTCTTCATGCTGAACTGGTTGGCCCCTGAGTTAGACTATATATACTTTACACATTAATTTGTATTATTTTTGCAAACAAAACACACGTAGTTTACAAATACAATGTTTTATTCTACATTAAACTACCACTACAAGAAGGCTACAGCTGACGTGATTAGACAATTAAACACTGAAATTGACAGAACTGTTTTTAACATTTTCAGTTTCTAAAATATGATGCCTTATAATAGCTATCCTACTTTTAATAGGCCAACTTTATAGGCTGCATTTTCCTGATGATACTTAGCCTTCATACTTTTACTTAAAATAACTGACCCCAAAACAAAAGATTTCTCAGTGGTTTACAGTAGCATCAGATGTACTTAAAAACATACATACATCCAAGAAAGGCCCCATTTTCAAAATGGCAGCCGTCAGGTCCTGGCTGCACCGTTTTGAACCCATGTGTGTTCTATGCTGTGGTGCTGTGTGGCTGAGGGTCTGTTTTTAAGTTTGGTTTTGCGTTGTGAGCCAACGCAAAAAGGGGGAAGTGTGAATAAAATAAGAGAAAGTAAAAGAAAATAAGGATGATTAAGCCTACGCCGTTAACGTGGTAGCTAAGCCCTCAACGAGACCCTCGTGAGGCGATGCTAGATGGGCCACAAAACCTGAAAATGACTAGGTGAAGTTTCAGGTCAGTTCTGGGAACTGGGGGTGTAGAATAAACTGCAATGGAAATGACAGATTTCATGGGTTGATGAATTTATGTTTGAAGTAATTTCGCATTGTAGTCTATACCTCAAAAGGTAGCAAAATTCAAAGAAAAAGAAATGGCGGAATCATGCCTTAGGAAGGAAAAAAGGCAATAAGGTAGGCCTAATAGGGATGATTACGCCGTTAACGTGGTAAGCCCTCAACGAGACCCTCGTGAGGCGATGCTAGATGGGCCACAAAACCTGGATGATTACTAGGTTTCTAAAGTCCAGGTCAGCTCTGGGAGCTGGGGGTGTAGGTTAACTCCAGTGTAGATTGCCAATCGTTTCATGGGTTGACGAATTTATGTCCGAAGTAATCTCGCATTGGAGTCTATACCTCAAAGGTAGCAAAAAATAAAAAAAGGGGGGAAAATAGCATAGGGATTTTATAGGCCAAAATGCATTTTTGTTGATTGTGTGTGTATGAGACAGTATGAGTGTGTGTGTGTGTGTGTGTGTGTGAACAGCGGTACCTCTGCGGTGTGTGATAGACTGTGTGTGCGTGGCATATTTCATGATGATGTCCTGTTTATTAGATATATAAATATATATCTGTTTCGGTTGTGAACAGGAGTTTTAGTTAAAATATTCTGGTCATTACAGTTAAAACTATGAGTCTCTTCTGAGAACGTTTCCAAAGTTTGTTAAAGAGTTATGAGTCTCTCTCTTGAGAGAACGTTTTTGAAAATCTGTTAAAACCATGAGTCCCCTTTGGAGGGAACGTTGAATGTGTTCAAATGTATGAGCCTTCTGGAAGGACGTTATGATCTTATAGAGAAGATATGTTTTTAGATTAAAAAAAAAAAGTATAGGTTGGCAGATTAGGGTAAAATAAGTGAAGAAGGAAACAGAGAGAAAAAATAGACTATAGTCAAATTAAGAAGTTTCAAAGTAAGATTTGTGTTGTATGTTTTGTGTTGTTTGTGTTGGTTTGTGTGTTTTGTTTTGTGTTGCTTAGTTGGGAGTGCGATTTTGGAGAACTTGTCACTCTGAAGTTGCACTGGCAACTGAAACTGCGCATGTCTAGAATTTAAGGAATGTTAGGGTCCACACACGTTTAAGCCACTTCCTGCCTGCACTGGGGTGCTGCAGCCTGTGCTGCAAAGATGAGAAGAGGGGGAGACTTAGGGGCAGCTTGAGATGAAGTATTCTGTTTGTTAAAGTAGCGGTTGTTTGACTATGAAACTATTTGATTGAGATCCATTGAATCTATAAATGAGAGTTATGTTGACAGATATAAAGAAAGAAAAATAGAAAAATGTCATAAAACATCTAGAGAAATGGCATAATAATTTAAAATGTCTTTCTAATTAGGAAACCTTAACTATGCTTGCTTCTGAAGCATGAAAAGAGAAAAATTGGGAGAAAGATTTGAGGGTAAAAGTAGGCATGAACAAGGCTCAGGCCTGAAGAGAAAAAAAAAGGGGGAAGGAAAGAAAAAGATTAACAGCTGGCATAGGTGATTTGCATCTGGAACCCAGACCAGTGATTGATCACCCTGGAATAAGAAAATTCCAGCCTCTATACCTCTATTGGAAGTAAGAGATGAGAGGACTGATTACTGGGCTCCAGGATTGTCACCTCTGCCATTCCAAAATGTTGAATCACTTGTTTTGAGTGGCAAGGCATCTAAAATGATTTTACTTTGAATAAAATCAAAATTCAAAATCAAAATTTGATAATTTTATAAGGTTTTTGATTTTACTGAAAGTTCCCTACTGTCACATGTGGTCATGTCGTTGTGCCAAGGAAATTAGTGACATTTGTGAAGATGGGAACCAAAGCGAATTAATCTGATTTCTGTGAAATTAATTCAATCCTAATGAAACATTAGACTGAGTTGGTTCATATATTTTGTACATTAAAGGGGTAACAATTGTTGCAAAAGATAGTTAGGAAAGTTGAGAGAAAATGGTAAGCATATGTTGCAGAAAGGGAAAAGAAAGTTTTATGAGACAATGGAAAGAAAATAACGCATAACTTTAAGGGAAAGTTAAGGGTACAAGAATGTACTAAGTTGGTTAAAGACAGAAAGAGAGTGTTGTGAAAGTGACAGAAAGACAAAGAAAGAGATGAATGTATTTTTGAATAAGGATAATGTGGTTCATATTAATATTGTTGGTATAGAGATAACTGCAGTATTTGGGCTACAATCTACAGGGGGGTAAACGATTAGATGAGAATAGTAAAGACTGCTATATCAAAAGCACCAAAACCTAGGAAAAAGAGACAAATTAGGTAATTTTCAGGAATGACTAATGGTAATTTCCAAGACAAATTGCTTGTAGATATTATTGTGATCTGACATATCACAAGTTAAAAAATTGAATTAGGATTGGTGTAGATAAAACATATATGAAAATATGATGTTTTATTGTTGTTAAACTGTCTAACAAAGATATAGACCCACAAGTTTGGTTGAAATGATTAGCTGCTTACATATTTAGTTGATTGATAGAGTTACTGTGATCATTTCCAGTTTTAAAAAAATATGGGGACTTTTCTGTGTTGCTACTTTTAGTACTTGAAGTACATATTTTATGATACTTTTCTTACTTAGGTAATATTTTTATAGCGACATTTTGAATCAATGGTGTCATAGGTTAGAATGTAGAAAGAGAATTAAGAAAATTAAAATGAGTGAGTAAAGTAAAAGTAATGCCTCTTGGAGGAGTTGTGTTTTGTGTTTATTCAGTGTGCCTCGATGGATGTCAGAGCGGACCTGTCTCACTCCCCCAACGAGCTACAGAACCGGTGACGGACAATACCAGACCCTGAACTACATGATCTCAATCCAACAGACACAGTATTCAGCGTGCAACTTTGGTCCCATCCCCCACACACTTGCACCAGAAACACACCTGGAGTTGGAGCAGCCGAAAAGGAGGGGTGACAGATTTGCTACTGCCCATGATTGAGTGGTTGAAGCGGACACCCAGATGTTTTTAGGGCATGATCAGAGACTGACATTAAAGAAGCAATGTCATACATGCCCACAAAGTACTTTGTTGAACATTCACAGATGAACTGAAGTTTGTGGAGTTCAGCCCAACTTCACCTGGACTCAGAAGATGTATGATGCTGAAAGTGATAAAGATCTTTACAGATCAGTGCTGACAATAGAACAAAGTGAGGCAGTGATCAGTCAGGAGGGTGATTATTGCATCAGAGATGAAGATGAACGAGTAATAGAGAGAAGACAAGCAGAAACGACCATAGAGATGAATCCAAACTCCAAACGTAAGAAGAAAACGACACGTCTGGAAACTAAGGGAAAAGTGAGGTTCAGAAGGATGGAATTTGAAGATGATGATGATGATCAGAGTGATTCAGAAGAGATCATGGATGGATATGATCCTGTGATCAGAAGGAGGCTGGCCAGAGCGGAAAAAAGAGGTGATGAAAAATGGAGGAAACGAAAGGATACAAGAGATCACACCTCTGATGAAAGTAAAGATGAAGACGGTGATGAAGATTTGGAGAGTAAAGGGGCTATGGGATTTCATCCTGCAGCGTCTAGCATAGAAGAGATTGAAAGAGACATGGAGCGATTGGAAGAGCAATACGAGAAGCTGAAGATACAGAGGGACAAATTGCTGGAAAAAGGATCCCAAAAAGTGGAGAGAAAGTCAAGAAAAGGGAAGACAAGTAAGAAGATGCTTCCAGTGACAATTCAAGGACAGAATATGTCAGATATTCTTGATAAGTTGCCTGTTCTTCAAGATGGAGCACATCCTTGGATCCTAAAGTTGGAAGAAATTATGGTGGGAACACAGTATGCCATGGGAGATATTAAGAGACTTTTGACGAATCTTATTGGGATTCCGGCAATGGAAGAAATTCTACAGAAAGCTAGACTTGATCGATATGTGGAAACTGTTATATATGATCCTGAGTTGTTGGCCGCAAGTAGAGGTCGATTGTGGAAAGCACTGAAAGATATGTTTCCAACAAATGTGCATCCGGACAATATTCTAATTGAGCCACTGAGACAAGAAGAAAAACCAAGAGCTTATGTGTCGAGAGCTTATCAGGTGTGGAAAAATATTACCGGAAATGATCCAGATGTGAGTCAGATGGAGCAGTCAATTTTGCGAGCCAAACTACAGAAGGGGCTGCCTGCACCAGTGAGGAGCAAACTGGAAGAGTTGGTTGGACTTGGAACCATGGCAAAAAATGTCTATGCAGATCATGTAGCTCACCAAGTAGAGCTATATAGGAAAAAGGAACATGAGCAGAAAGAACAAGAGCAAGAAACTCCCAGGAAATTCAATCAAATACAGCTGGTGGGAGATAAGAAGAAGGACAAGAAGCAAGCACTGGTTATGCAAAATCAGTGTTCACCAAATCAACAGTCACCATTAGTGATTCCAGTTGTTCAGAACTGGAGAGGAAGAGGACGAGCTGGAAGATATGATCCATATTTTATATCTTCACAAGCGTGTTTCAATTGTGGACAGGATGGCCACTTTGCCCGTGATTGCAATATACCAGGATGGAATCCTAGAGGAAATTACAGAAGAGGATACTGTGGCCAGTTAACGTCAACTGGAGGACTGGTGAACCCTCATAGGAGTCTGGAGCCAGGATTCTAGAGGTGCCCAGAAGATCTGAAAGGAGGTGTCATCAGGGCCGGATAGAAATCCAACAATTGAGGACAAGGACAGTCACAAGTTGGTACAGATCCCCACAGATGAGCGTGGACATCTGCAGACTGACCAGAGAAGGAGGGGAGAGAGACCGGATTTGCTCTGACGCATCGACGCATAATGACGCATCGACATATAAAAAGTAGGTAATGCATCGACAAGCACACATTTTGAAAATACATATACTCAAAAGAAGTGATTATTTCTACTTTTAAAATAGAGCTACTCTTATGTGAACACATCTATATGAAGGGTTAAGATAAGCCTCTAAATTAAGCAACTTGGTATGAAAATCTTATATTTTGTGAGTACCTGGTGATATACATTTTATTAAATTTGAAATGACCTGTGACAGCTTCCAACAACATTAGTGACAAACAAGTTATTTCAGTTGGTGTGTTAGGAAATGTTAAAAGAACAGTTCACTGTTTTATTTTTGTGCTCAAATGACATTAATTCTTGAATATGCATCTATTATTTGAGGGCTGCTCAGATAATTTATTGGGAAGTGATCTCATGTACAAATTTGAATTGGATTAATGTAAAGTTGTTACAAACAGCAGATTGAGAGTGCTGTTCTCAGAAGTTCATTGAAAATAAGCTTAGAACAATTGTGAGACTTTTAGTGAAAATAGCCCGACATTAACATCAGTAAACTATTCTTGGATGTAGTTCGTAAATACACCTTTATCTTTAACACAAAAAGAAGGGCAAGGTGTATAACGAGTGTCATTAGGACCATATGGAATACATGGAAACAGTAGCAGTAATAATGTGAGAAAAGATAAGACAACTTCCACTCTCACAGATATATCTTAGTCAAATGAAATGTTTTTACATTGGTTAATTTGCTGTTTATAGTGTACCAGTAATCTGTTCATATTATTCTTTCTAAGTACAGATACACGAATGGAAATGAGTTATTACAGTCCAATGATGGATCAGCATCTTTTGTCATTTATAATCTGATTTGACTTTCACTATTCTGCATAAGTTGCAGTGGTTTTACTGAAGCCTGAAGGATTCTAACCTGTAGGGTTAGAAGGTAAAATAACTTACAAAGACTCCAGAGTGAAGCTCTGCAATTCATTGAATTTTGATAGAGATTACAATTTTGGCTTATTAATTACAGAAACAATGTTAAGGGAGAGGAACGATTGTTCTGCACATTACATTTGCGAGTAGACTTGGTATGAAGAGTTTAGGATAAGTTTCACAGTTCAACATGTTACACTGATGTGTTGAGATGTTAGTTTAAGTATCAGTCAAAATTTCAATGATGGCTTGCATTGAGCAATGAGAATTCAGTATTCACTAATATATGCATGGTTATAATTTTATGATGTGGCAACGTGGCTACATTGCCTTATGTTAGTATATTGCTGTGTGTCATGTTACGTTTCAGCCTCAGTCCAGTTTATACAGGAATGTCAAGTAGAGGAGGTTGACAGAAGGGGTGTTTAACATAAGGAGATTTATTGCACCCACTATCTGTTGAATAAACAGTGAAGAGAGAGTTGTGTGTGATACATTGTAGAAAGTGCGTAATTACATACTACAAAATGATTGGCTCTTAAAATAAATTTGGTCTTCTCTATCTAATTGGCTACATCCATACATGTTAATAAAAATGGGGAGGTTTATGATTTGGTTAATTTGTTTGATTTAATTTGTTGAAGGTGTGATTGATACATTAGGATAAGAGTTATCTTTAAGATGACATAACTTTTGTTGCTGACTATAAATAGTCAGCAAAGAGGGATTTAGGAAGCACATGAGTTAGCTTGTGTTGCAAAAAGAGGGAAACACTTGTTACAGCTCAATCTGATTCTAGTTCTGGAAGTAGAGTGAAGAGAGACAATGTACACTTTCGTAGTCTTGAATCCTATCATTTGAGGATAAAATCTAAAATTATTGATGGAAAGTTTTCAATTTTTATCTGATTCTGCCATCATTTTCACATTTCTTTGAATATTGTTTAGTGTTTTTTATTTATCAAAGGGGGGAAATGGAATGTGATTCACGTGATTCATATATGATTCATTCATATTATTTTTGATTAGTTCATAGTAATTTTGATATTTTATTTGATGTTTTCTTTTACTATGTTGTTTTGCAAGGATACTGGTTTGTGTTTTCTTTTCTTCCAGAAGCATATGGGGTAGATACTTGAATATGGACAATAAAATGGACTGGAGGATTTTGAACAAGGATACAGTGATGAAATGTTCAGATTCCATCGACGTTACATTGAACGTTCGACACTGCGAAGGAGCTGCAGTGGATATATTCTTTGTGTCATATTCGTTTTGTATTAAAACTGTTTGAAGAAGAATGTTTTGTTGTGGGATACGCATGGAGACCTCAGATGTTTTTATGTTTTTCTTGACGCTTAGGGACAGCGGGGTCTAGGTAAGGCGAGGTCCTTTTACAGATCCGATGATTTGATCAGTCTGAATTTGGACATTGTTTTGATTTGATTTTGATTTCTGAGGTTGTCATATGTATTCGATTACACCAAGACATTACATGAATTGATAAAAATATTTCTAATTGATCTGGAGTGCCGAGGTGGTCGCCTGGGGCAGAGGGGCCGTGGGAGAATTTTCCTGTCTAGATTGATTGATGGATATTTGGAAAGAAGCTGCCAGACAGGTTTTTCGCTCTTACACTCCATAAAATGTTTGTTTACGTTTCCTGACATTGTTCACACTCTATGAAAACTTGTGTTATTGCTAAGGTTATACTACAAGAAACATGATGTAATGGAGTGTTATTTTGTACCAATCTTACTCTTTTTGTTTCGAGACTTAATTAGTCTCGAAGGGGGGAAATATGAGGTATATGGCCATCTTATTGTATCTGCATATTCTATATGATTTGTACTTAAGCTTTGGGTAACAAAGAATCCCAGATGAACTTTAGCCTAGTTTCAGAAGACACATCTGGAAAAAGCATTATCAATGGGGCCCTCCAGGACAGAGACAGTTGGCATGAAGCCATTGGTCAGTTATCGATTCCACCCCAATTCATGGAATATACACATGTGGCACACACACAAAGAACTTTAGAGTGACCATCAGAGATTTGGGAAACGGTCCTCTCCAAGCTCTGCAGGGCTTGTACATGATGCGGATTTCTTCGATGTAAATAAACCTTTATAATCAAGAAACAGTGTCGGCAGATTCCTCTCTACACAGCAACACACCATCGATAAAATAAACAACACCACTCTAAGAACTTAAGTGGGTCTCCTAAAAAGACTGAGGGTTCAGGTGTAGGAAGTCTTGTAAGAAACATTGCATCATGCAGGGCTTGTACTAATGTTGCTTCCTTGTTAGTATTGGTTGTTTGTTCATCACCATTCTTATGCATTTGTTCTTTTTTAATTTCTTTACGTGATACTGGAGGTGTTGCTTGGTTTTCGCTATAACTATAATCAGTTGACTTATGGCACAGATTGAAGTTTGTGCTGAGATAGGCCTACACATTCTTCGTATGAGATGGCCCACATTAATAACAATGATAAATGATCACGTTTGCACATGACTGACGTGTTTCATTTTTACCCCCAAAACGGAATAAAGTGTTACATGTACATGTTTGTTGTACATCAGTTAGGTTTCGGTATGTGAGGCAAAGATGAACCTACTTTACTGTTTCCAGGCTTGCATTTGCCCATGTTAAATTGTGGTATCACCAGTTAACATGGGCGTAGATTTCTCTCATATGTTAACCTGTGGTAATTTAGACTAAAAGTCCAATATATAGATAGAAATCTTAAAATCATTTTAGTGGTGTGTAGTGTAGTGGTATAGATGACATAAAACCTAGTTATTTTGTCCATGACATCCAAGGTTCAAATCCCAGCTAGATCTCTAGTGCGTTTTTATTTTATTTCCGTTTATACAGTATGTGTCGTATTTGTGTGGATAATGCTTAAACGGACATGTATTACATATCAACTGGTGATGTTTTCAGCGATATCGATTATTTTGTCTCACTTGCAAGATTTGGTTTGACTTGTATGGTAGTCCTCTATTACATAGGCTCACATCTGTATGGTGATATGCATCTTTTAAATTAGGTTTTAATACAGGAATGCAAGAAACTGTCAGGTTTAATTATAAGTAGATACAAGCAGGGCAGACTGGAAAACAGGGTTCTCAAGTTTGATTTAAAAGTTGGAGTGAGTGAGATTACATGTGTTAGGGGAGGAGCCATCCCAATACTCCCGCGAGATTTGAGATCCCTGCAGGAAAGGCTTTTTGTTCACGCAGCGCTCTACCCAGAAATGACTTAAACAACTTACCCTTTCCAAAAAGTCTTATACTGTTTCTAAACTAATCATCCCTGATTCCATATTTTTGGACCAATGACTACGCAAAGTGGGTTAGCCCGTTGACCCCCCTAAATATATTCAAGTTCAAGTTTATTTATTGTCAAATGTTCAACAATAACAGAAGGAGAAATGGAGGGTGAGGAGGATTAGAGGAGAGAAAAGGAAGGAGGAGAGTAGTAAGGAGAGAAGAGTAATGAGAATCTAAGTGTAGTGTAGGTACTGTCACCAAGAAGACTTGATGTGTTCTGTTGTTCCAGACCTTTAATGTGATGAACCTGTTACAGTGAGTTAAGATGATCAAGGAGAGACAAAAGCACAGATCAGACTTTATGTAAACATAACCTTTAATTTAAAGCTTCAAGTGTTGAGACAGAAGAGAACACATAAATACACTGACAACATAATCCATCCATCCATAATCTCATCCCAGTATGGAGACATTCATTCAACACATTAACAGTAAGGCCAAATAATTACAAGTAATCTGGAGAGAATGGTAACTGGATCAAGGTGTGTAAACAAAAGGCAGCACAGAGCAGTAGCGGAGTGGGCCCGTAGTGTTTCGAGGCCCCTGAGGGCCGGTCTGATAATAGTTATACATCACAAGTTCTTAGCAACACCCAGTAGCGTTTTTTGGCACGGGCGAAGCAGACAGCCCCCAGGGTGGAATATTTTCATGACAAGTTGGAGGAGGCACAAGCACTTTAAAAAAAAAATTAAAAATCCTCTGCGCTGCAAAGCGGTTTTCTATTTATTTATCATTTCACTGTGTGGGGAATTGGCGCCCCCTGCTTGCTGAGAAGGTACCGTGCACAGAAGCTGTGTGAGAAGGGGAAAGGGGAGGGGGGCATGGGGGCCAGTTCACCTCTGGGTCTGCCAAATGGAAAGGTCCAGACAAGGGGGGATCCACTGTATACTCTAATGGAATTAGTGGACTAAAGTCAGTCACACCTCGACTTTCTTCCAAATAACACACATTTCATTCGTAATATTACAAATACAGGCCTATAGTTCCTGCACATTTTAGTTTTTCTGAATTGTGTGAAATGGCTAATAAAAATAGGTAATACAAACCGATTATGTGGTCACCAAGGTGAAATGGTTTAGTCTTGACTTCTGGTCGTGAGTGACAGTGTTTTGGGGGAAATCTGTCGATTGTCGAGTGCAAAATAAACACAGAGATGGACAGGAAAAGGTCAAAGCCCAATTTAGAAAAAAAAGAAAAGAAGAAGAGGAGAAACGACCAAAAGATAAAATGTTATGCAACTATGTTCTCTCTGTATGATTACGGTATCCATGTCATGAATGAAGGGCTAATGTTCATACCTGCAAACTCAGAAAGGCTGAAACCCCCCCACCCAGTCCTTGGGCCAGACACGGAGCCCTGAGTTGTGTGAGTGTTTATCTGATGAGCAGGTGTGTGTGTGAATAATTCTTGTACTCTGTAAAAACACTTTGAGTAGTCGTTAAAAACGAGGGGTACCACTACACTACTTCCTCGTGGTTTCCTGTGTGGTCTGCAGCGAGGCCCCCCAGGTCCAGGACTGGTTTTTGGTCGATGAGGTCATCGGACAGTTCAGCGGCGTTTGCAGTCTCTGCTTGATGATTCCTCCTTTCTCTGAACTGCCTCGTGTATTTCTCTATGAAGACATGGAAAGCAGGTTGTAACACTTTAAGTAGGTAGAGAACAAATACATATCTAAAGAATATTTCAGTAACTGTAAAAGTCTGTAATCTCTGATCTCAGCTCAGGTTTACAATCAGCAACAACAACCTGCTGACAACAGCGACCACATAATAGGACTTTAAACTAGAGATGGCCCGATACCAGTTTTTGCTTCCCGATACCAATTCTGATACCTGAACTTGTGTATCGGCCGATACCGAGTAATGATCCGATACCAGTGTGTCATATATTTGATTATGTTTTAACAGCTGTATACTACTATCTCTGTATGGATGTGATATGATGTATAACAGCTGTATACTACTATCCCTGTATGGATGTGATATGATGTATAACAGCTGTATACTACTATCTCTGTATGGATGTGATATGATGTATAACAGCTGTATACTACTATCCCTGTATAGATGTGATATGATGTATAACAGCTGTATACTACTATCTCTGTATGGATGTGATATGATATATAACAGCTGTATACTACTATCTCTGTATGGATGTGATATGATGTATAACAGCTGTATACTACTATCTCTGTATGGATGTGATATGATGTATAACAGCTGTATACTACTATCTCTGTATGGATGTGATATGATGTATAACAACTGTATACTACTATCCCTGTATGGATGTGATATGATGTATAACAGCTGTATACTACTATCCCTGTATGGATGTGATATGATGTATAACAGCTGTATACTACTATCTCTGTATGGATGTGATATGATGTATAACAGCTGTATACTACTATCCCTGTATGGATGTGATATGATATATAACAGCTGTATACTACTATCCCTGTATGGATGTGATATGATATATAACAGCTGTATACTACTATCCCTGTATGGATGTGATATGATATATAACAGCTGTATACTACTATCCCTGTATGGATGTGATATGATATATAACAGCTGTATACTACTATCCCTGTATGGATGTGATATGATGTATAACAGCTGTATACTACTATCTCTGTATGGATGTGATATGATGTATAACAGCTGTATACTACTATCCCTGTATGGATGTGATATGATATATAACAGCTGTATACTACTATCCCTGTATGGATGTGATATGATGTATAACAGCTGTATACTACTATCCCTGTATGGATGTGATATGATGTATAACAGCTGTATACTACTATCCCTGTATGGATGTGATATGATGTATAACAGCTGTATACTACTATCTCTGTATGGATGTGATATGATATATAACAGCTGTATACTACTATCCCGTTAGGATGTGATATGATGTTTAACAGCTGTATACTACTATCCCTGTATGGATGTGATATGATGTATAACAGCTGTATACTACTATCTCTGTATGGATGTGATATGATGTATAACAGCTGTATACTACTATCTCTGTATGGATGTGATATGATGTATAACAGCTGTATACTACTATCCCTGTATGGATGTGATATGATATATAACAGCTGTATACTACTATCTCTGTATGGATGTGATATGATGTATAACAGCTGTATACTACTATCTCTGTATGGATGTGATATGATGTATAACAGCTGTATACTACTATCTCTGTATGGATGTGATATGATGTATAACAGCTGTATACTACTATCTCTGTATGGATGTGATATGATGTATAACAGCTGTATACTACTATCCCTGTATGGATGTGATATGATATATAACAGCTGTATACTACTATCTCTGTATGGATGTGATATGATGTATAACAGCTGTATACTACTATCTCTGTATGGATGTGATATGATGTATAACAGCTGTATACTACTATCCCTGTATGGATGTGATATGATGTATAACAGCTGTATACTACTATCCCTGTATGGATGTGATATGATGTATAACAGCTGTATACTACTATCCCTGTATGGATGTGATATGATATATAACGCCTGTATACTTACTTCTGTATGGATGTGATATGATGTATAACAGCTGTATACTACTATCTCTGTATGGATGTGATATGATATATAACAGCTGTATACTACTATCTCTGTATGGATGTGATATGATGTATAACAGCTGTATACTACTATCTCTGTATGGATGTGATATGATATATAACAGCTGTATACTACTATCCCTGTATGGATGTGATATGATATATAACAGCTGTATACTACTATCTCTGTATGGATGTGATATGATGTATAACAGCTGTATACTACTATCCCTGTATGGATGTGATATGATGTATAACAGCTGTATACTACTATCTCTGTATGGATGTGATATGATGTATAACAGCTGTATACTACTATCCCTGTATGGATGTGATATGATGTATAACAGCTGTATACTACTATCTCTGTATGGATGTGATATGATGTATAACAGCTGTATACTACTATCTCTGTATGGATGTGATATGATGTATAACAGCTGTATACTACTATCCCTGTATGGATGTGATATGATGTATAACAGCTGTATACTACTATCTCTGTATGGATGTGATATGATGTATAACAGCTGTATACTACTATCTCTGTATGGATGTGATATGATATATAACAGCTGTATACTACTATCCCTGTATGGATGTGATATGATATATAACAGATGTATACTACTATCCCTGTATGGATGTGATATGATATATAACAGCTGTATACTACTATCCCTGTATGGATGTGATATGATATATAACAGCTGTATACTACTATCTCTGTATGGATGTGATATGATATATAACAGCTGTATACTACTATCCCTGTATGGATGTGATATGATATATAACAGCTGTATACTACTATCTCTGTATGGATGTGATATGATATATAACAGCTGTATACTACTATCTCTGTATGGATGTGATATGATGTATAACAGCTGTATACTACTATCCCTGTATGGATGTGATATGATGTATAACAGCTGTATACTACTATCTCTGTATGGATGTGATATGATGTATAACAGCTGTATACTACTATCTCTGTATGGATGAGATATGATTTCTATCTTTGGATCTTTCGGATCGGTGCATAAACTCCAGTACTTCCCGATACTGATACCAGCGTTTTAGGCAGTATCGGACCATCTCTACTTTAAATGTTAATAATTAAGCTGTAACTTACGCATAATTCCAAGTTTCACCAGAACTATGATAACACCGATGACAGCGACAAGAACTGGCACAACAATGGGAGCGATATGAGCACGGGCAGCCTTCACATTTTCACCTTCTGGAAGAAAATCAGAGGAAATGTTGAGTTTAGAAGAAAGGTAAATTCATCTATACTCTAACTTCTACAGTAAGATTATCTTCTAGATAAAGTTAATCAAAGACACTTCAGTTTTCTAGACAACTTTAGGGCCAAATGCCTTTTTATTTTGTTTTTTTTTACATTCAAAAGCTTCCATTGAGGTTTTTGAATGCTGTCGTTACCCTACTTCCTCAAAATATAAAACCAGTTAAAAACAATTTTCTTTAATGAAATAACTCGTGAAGTTTCCCGTTTTAATAAAAGGTGCATGTCTCACTTGTCGGGTAAGCAGGAGAGCAAGCTGTTTTTTTGGCTGCAATTAATTTTCTTTTGACAGACTAAATGTCAAAATAATATATATTTATGGATTGAAGCACAAGTCTGAAACAATCCTTTGCAACCACCACTGGGATCTTAGTCCGTGAATAGTATAATATCAATGTTAGTTTAGACACTTTATCTGAAACTGGGCAGAAATATCACATTTAAACAGCATGAATGGACATGGGAAAAAAAAGGCTGACCTAGACTGTTGGACTTAATATCTCACGTCCTGTGTGCACATCGTGATGTTGATGCTACAACGATGTACCGTGCTGCTCTAGCGCAGTGTTGAAATTTATAATTCTGATGTCAACGTTATGCATGAATTTAAAACTATTGGGTACAGACTTCTAGACAACTGATCAGACATTTACCAGGACTGGTAGCCGGAGGACTAGTTGTGGTTGGATCATTTCTCTTCGTCTCGCTCAATTGGCCTTTGGGTGCTGTAAAAAAAGATTTAAAATAAAATAAATATAGTTCTCAGTACTCAAAAAAACAGACCAAATGTGTTCTAGTAGTCAAAGCTGGCTGTGTGTGGGGTGCCAGGATAGCTCAGTTGGTCTCTGCCCTTTCATGTCTTCAGCTGTCCTGTCAAATAAAGGCCTAAAAAAAGTCTTTAAAAAGCTGGCTGTGTGCTTTACTCTGCCTGTGCCCGTTATCTAAACTGGACAGTTTAATCAACATTGCACATCTTCTGCTGTCATTTATTTTTACAATCTATACTGAGCATCTTTGACACGAGAAGATATCCAGTATTAAAGGCTCTAAAACAGCCACACAGGAGTTCTCAGTTCATTTGGCTGATTGGACCTCTTCCAAGGACTTCCTGGGTGTTTAGAGACTGATGGACTTCAATCTTTCAGAGCCTCCTATTAGCTTTGTTGGGTTAGGAACAATTACCTAATAAGTTCACATTAAAGCCAGACAAACTAAAAACACACCTGTCTGGGTGTTCAGAGGCTTTAAGGTCTTAAATCAGGGCCTTTATTGGGATATAATGAATTCAGACAACCTTTTATGAATGAAACCATTTAACTCAGCATGCTTACCAACAATGATGTTAACGATAAAACTGGCTTCCAGTTTTGGGACGTAGACTTTGTATGATCCACTATCAGACAGAGTTACTGAGGAGATCTTCAGAGTCACGATGCCTCTGATCAGGTCTTCATGGTTGAGAGTTGTTCTGTCTCTGTATCGATCCATCTGGTCATCCAGGTGGTCCTTTCCCCGTCGATAAGAGTAGACATCACCATAGATACCGAGGTCGAGTCTCGCCACATCGAAGGTGTAGGAAGACAAGTTGGTGGAGTTATCAAGACGACCCTGAAGAGTGACATCATCTCCGTCTTCTACCTCAATTCTCTGATTCAGGTCAGAGTGGCGAAACCTTCCTGGGAAATAATCACAAGAGTTGAGTTTTTTTAATTCAGTGCTGCAACTATTCTCTCCTTTCAGACTAGTGGAAAGAAACCATTGTGCCATGTTTGTATCACACTTTATATATTTGTGTCTGTAGATTTATCTTAAATGTACCAAGGGTTAGCATTACATAATGCCTCATTTGCATATTTTGAAATCAGATTTTATCTTAAATAACAAAAATGTAATAAAAAGTCAATAATTAAGATTTCTAAAACAAATCCCACTTAATAACACAATACATAACTGGAAAGCTGAGACTCTTGTGGCTTCAATGAGCTAAATATTATTCATGTGTGATGATGTTAGTCCCCATCTCAAATTAATGTTCAGCTCCAGCTTTTAGATCATGTTTTGGTGACTGAAGGACTGTATATTTGGGCTGGTCTTTAAAAGCTTGTTGTGGCCACCATCAGAAAGCAGACAAGATGTTAAAGGTTTAAGTGTGTGTGGTTCTGAAACAGAGATACAGGCAGAAATCACTCAAATGTAGACTCTATAGAAATGTCAAATAGTTATTACATGCCCAGCAGGTATATAATAATGCAGTGTTATAATAAATGCTTATTACTAAGCAAATACAAAACTTAGAAATGCAGTAGTACCCTATAGGTAGGCTATACGTGCAGTTTAGTGTCCCAAATTCCCCCATACAATGTCCTTAATTATGAACCTGCTAAACCACCAGTGCTGTTTAACAGGTGTTTTATAGTAATTAGAGTGCGCGTGACAAGTGCGCGTGACACGTATTAGCTCTGAATTGGACGGATGCGGTCTGCTTTAGCCCACCTGAGTCATCTGGTCTACTTACGGCTTGGCTATAGCCCTGATTCAGACCAGCAATATAGTATAAGAATAGTATAAGAAGATTAGTCTCAAAAATGTTTTTGCTCACACAGCAATGTTTGCTGTCACACATAAACATAACATTCATACACAATCTACGATATTATTTGACTATCATTTCATTTTAAATTAAATGCAATTGCATTTCTCAACCGCTAGATGGCACAATCGAAACACTAATGACTACTGGCATTGCGCGACTATCACTTTAGCCAGATCTCGCGATAAACATTTCCGCCCTTAATTTAAAATATATCTAAATTCAAGGTGGTAAGCATGAAACTATAAAACATATCATTACAATTTTTATTATTATTAAAGATACCAATATACACAATATAATAATATAGACAATATACACACATATTTTAGGGATGCACACGCGCATGCACACACACACACACACACACACACACACACACACACACACACACACACACACACACACACACACACACACACACACACACACATATAAAAGTGTGTTTGCATCACCATTATGCAGGCAAAAAATGTCAATTATTGATATTCATTTATTAATAATATTGATTAAAATTATATAGTCTGAATATATATTCCGTTAACTCTATATTGGCCAGCTCTAGTGTGCATACAAGCAAAAGTGAATGACTGTAATTAGTTAAAAATGATTGTCAACAATGCTTTTCTTGAGCAGTCATTCATTTTCTTTTTTCATTTGGCAGACGCAGTGATGACCAACTTTCCATCGGCAAATGAATGGGAAATTAAAAATGCAATTTCTGGACATTTCAAACAAGCACCAGGGAGAGCAGGGGGTGGTGGATATGGACAAAGATAATTAATTTTTGAATCTTAAGTTGTTTTACATATTTTACAATATTTTATTTGATCATTTTTATGTTTGTTTTCTAAGTTGTTAATATTGTTCTAAATAAATCCTTTATATTCAATTAGTTTGGATGGATTTTCATTTGAAGTCATATTTGAGTGAAAAGAATCCTTATGCTTCATTTTGTTGTCTATTACATTTAAATGTAGTGTAATTGATGACTGGTCTATTTTTGGGCTATGGTTAGACGTCTATTAGATTTTCACTGACAGCCCAAAATTAGCCTTGTTTTAGCCTAGACCCATATTGCCTGTCTATTAGACGTTTATATGTAGTCGTTTAATAGCCGTCTAAATGATGACTAGTCTATTTTTGGGCTATGGTTAGATGTCTATTAGACGTATATATATAGTCGTTCAATAGCTGTCTAATTGTCTATTCTTGGGCTATGGTTAGACGTCTATTAGATTTTCACTGACAGCCCAAAACTAGCCTCGTTTTAGCCTAGACGTCTGGGCTGTGTTTAGACGGCTATTAGACGTCTATTAGACGCAAAATTGCTTACTGGGTCATCATTTGGGACACGCAGTTTTTGGAAAATAATAAACTAACCTGTCTCACATAAGACCCTCATCATTTGGGACACGCAGTTTTTGGAAAATAATTTGGTACACTAAACTGCACGTATAGCCAATATTTTTAAATTGAGACACTAATGCTTGCAGAGCAACACCTCCGTTAATATAGCGCGTTCTAAGCAGCGCGAGGCTCCGCCATTAGACAATAACGAGCAGCAACGTGCCACGACATTACTGCAGTGAAATAAACACAGTGTAACATTATTATTATTATGAGGTAAAAAGAACAACAAACATCTGTATTACTTACTGGTAGTTGAACGCACACAATATAGAACTTATAAATCCATTAACATTATATTATATTATAGCCTATCTGGCTGTGCTATAGCGCATCTCTCCTAGCCTAAGGCCTCGAGACTGTAAAAGTGGTCAGGAATCTAGTATTTCCCCAAAACATAGTTTAGTTCTGCTCGTATAACATTAAGGCCTGTTTCAACTGTTTTAAGTTTTCAACAATATACAAATCAACAACACTGCCCGACAGTTTCAATCAATACTCGGCCACAGAACGTGTTCATTGACAACGTCATCTGTCATGTAAAACACGACTCAAGTTATTTCCTTAATTTAGTGTGATGATTCATGTTACAACATGTTTAACAAAAATAAATAAATCGCATTAATAGCCCTAAAGCATTATTGGCCATAACAAGAGAAAACCATGAGGGAAAAACAACTTGACAACAGTAACAAGCTGTTATAGAAATAGAACTGCGCCTGCAGCTCTGTAGCGGGTTATGAATTGATTATTTTAATATCTCATATAACGACATAATTCAATACAGGCAGAGTAGCCTTCACATACCTTACTGTTATCCTCTGGCGGTCCTACACAATTAAACTCAGCAGAAGAAGTGACCGGATACTTTAGCACTGGTTGAGTTGCGGGCTCATCCACGGGGCTATATCCATAGGGGCTATATCATCCACTCGCGAGGCAGAGGCAAAGGCACTAGCACCGGCGCTAGCCTAGCCTAGCCTAGCCTAGCCTAGCCTAGCCTAGCCTAGCCTAGCCTAGCATACCAACAAGCTACATCCGATCCGAACCTCACTGTCTGCTGAACTTGCGCAGAAACATAAAAATAGACATGACCAGTTTTTTTAAATTGTTTTTGAAAACTAAACATTTAGACAATTTTAGCACAAATTATGAGATTATTTTTAATAATTCTTCAACAAATTATAATATATTAATTAATTAATGTTTTTTGAGGAAATGTTTTGGGTGGGCCTGTTGAAAAGTGGGTGGGCCTAGGCCCGTCAGGCCCACCCATAACGCCGTGCCTGAATCACAGCATGGCATTCCCACTCTAATTCTGTTCTCTCCTCTGCTGCTATCAGTGGTCATGTCAGGCATAGGGCATGGAAGAAAAATAGTCCAAAATCTTAAAATTGGCCAGTGATAAAACGATGTTTTTGCTGCTGTGTCTCCCCTTAATCCACTTCTCATTGATCTGTATGTAATTCATCTGAATGTTCTTTTAATCACGTTTTACAGACAAGAATTAATCATTTAATGAAGATAAACACCATTAATTCATGTAATTTAAGCAAACTCCTAATTTTCTAATCAAACACATGCCCAGGTTTATTTTGTGAGTGTCCAGATGAAGACTTTTCAGGAGGAAAAGTAAGAAAGAGGTCTTCTATCTCTTCTGACTGTACCCGTCGCTATGGGCGGGCCATAGGGGGCCGGGCCCGCTCCCAAAAATGCTTGTGCCCCCCCACTTGAGGCACAGATCTCTTAAAAAAATTACTTTAATTTTATATTATCATAGTTGCTAATTTTGTGTTGCATTAATGTTGCATTCTTTATCATTAAAACATTATAAATATAAATAAACAATGGTGTGATTTTTGTTTGATTGATGGGAATCTACACTGCAACAGCCTATCACGGCCTTACTAAAAAGAAAGTTAGGCTACGACGTGACGTAGCCTACGTCAGTGTAGCTGCTCAACAGTTACCGCACATTTTTGAAAGCTGGATGAGTTTTCGCCGGCTTACTCGCTTCAGTTCCTCATGGTAAGTGGTTGAAAAGCCCACCAACATTCTCCTCTGCCAAACTGGATACGGCACCGACGCCTCCTGATGTTGTCGTTGGAGAAGGAGCCCCTGGACGACAGTCTGAGCCTGATGCTAGTAGCTCCGTGGAGCCCGACCCTGGGCCTGGCAGGACCTGCAGGTCAAGTGCAACTGCGACTGGGGCAGCATTTGGGCCACAACTAACTGTTGAATCAGGGGGTGTGACGGACAAACCCAAACAGGTTGTGTTGAGGAAATATCCAGTTAAAAAAAAAACGTAGCTGTAGCTGGTATTTGAACAGGGACTGGCTTGCGTAGGCTACTCGGTGGAAAAGGACTCCGCATTTTGTTATGCCTGCAGGAAATTCACATCTGTATCATCGGACGCGACCTTCTTCATTAAGGGGTTTAAGATTTACAGACAAGGGCTTAAATAAGCATGCAGCTTCAAATGACAGGAGGGACTGGAGAGAGGACATGCTGCCTCCACTCAAAGTACCGGTAGGTCTGTGTGTGTTGTGTGTGTGTGTGTGTGTGTGTGTGTGTGTGTGTGTGTGTGTGTGTGTGTGTGTGTGTGTGAGTGTGAGTGTGTGTGTGCCTGCGTGCGTGTGTGTCTCATGGCACATGCATAGCAATGCATATCCTTCTGTTGACTGCTTTAAAATGCAATGTTTGAGAGATGCTTCTGGTGTTACATCTAATATGTTGTATAGTCAAGTGTTTTATGGATATTCATAACATTGCTTCTATGTAATGTGTTGTAGGCTATATAGGCTACCTGGTCATATTGCTGTTGGTTATGTTTAACGTGATGATTACGCGCGAATAGTATAACAAGAGTATATGATTATTATACATATACGTACTGTACGCCAATAATAATTGTGCCCCCCCCATGTATTTCATGTGCCCCCCTTAAGACTGAGGTCTAGCGACGGGTCTGAACTGACCTGAACTGACTCGTTACCGATGTATAAGATAAGAGATACTTTATTTGTGTTTAAATGCTGTGCACTGTTAGTCTAGAAATCTAGAAGCACGTAACGGCAGCAAATTTGCGAACGGGCTTCATGGGTCTGGCTTGTCAGGCTAGTGCATTGTAGGAAATGCTGATATAGAGTAGTACAAACTATAATAATGCTGACTTAAAAGGCTACTTATGTGATGAGCACCACAGGTGTCACACACCATTGAGGCACGTTTCGTACCGCCCGGGATGTGATGAGCACCACAGGTGTCACACACCATTGAGGCACGTTTCGTACCGCCCGGGATATTTTCTGCTGCAATGTCTGCAGCTCACCGAAAGATGTTTGACACTAGCTATGTTTCCATCGACCCGTTTTTATCCGAATTAAGTGATATCGAATGAAAAATGCCATCATGGAAACCGTAAAATCCGACTGAATTTCATGAATAGGCCTATAGACTCAAAGAAAATACTTCGGTCTCATCGGATTTTCTCTTGATCGATATACGGCTTATGCGATAAAAGCTGATGGAAACGTTATTTGCCGAATAAATAATGAATTGCGATTACGTTTTAGGTAATTTTATGGCAATAAAACGAAGAAGAAGAAGTTTTAGTTCATTTCCGCCCAGTATTTCCACTCTGTTTGCACACATGACAGGTGTCAACAAAAACAGATGTAAGTGGATGAACGAGGAGACGAGATACGTTTTTAATTTAATTTACCAGAACAATATAACAGCTAGGGACATTCTAAAACACTTAACGTGAAAAAGCTTAACGTGGTTTAATGTAGGCCTATCTTAACAACGATCAATCATCACCAGATTTATTATGGTCATATCTCGTCATGAACACTTAAGCGTGTCAAAAAAACTAAATCGAAATCCAACGATTATAGAAGTTATCTCACGTTAATGTTTTCTTCATCAGTGGCCGTATGGCGAAGAAAAAGCTTAACGTGGTTTAATGTACCTGAACAATGATCAATCATCACCAAAAAAAATCCTCTTCTATAGGCCTATTGCTCATCATAAATCTCACTCTTCAAAACCTATTGCACTCCACTGTAGGCCTATACTGCCCACCTGTGGTGTAATTTTTAGAGAGTCGAAAATTAAAAAACTTCAAGTGGCTTACAATGATGCACTGAGAATTGTGCTTAAAATTCCTAGGGGGAGTAGTGCCAGTGAAATGTTTGTGTCTAACAATGAGCCCACTTTTAATGCTGTTTTAAGAACTTTTATGTATAGATTCATGTGTAGACTGACAGGTCTAAGAATATGATCATTGTGTCCATAGTTGACGTTTCTAAGAGTGACACAAGGTAGGCCTATACATCTTGCTTTTGGAAACAATGGACTCGAAGCCTGTATATGTTTTAAAAAATGATGCCTCATTGGCACCATTCTTAAATGTTTTGTATTGTTTTTAAATATATATATATATTTGTATTGTGTTGTTTCTATGGACTTGTGTCTTGAATAAAGTTGATTGATTTAACCACTTAAAACGGTCAAATCTAACCCAATGTCCAAATATTATGGACGTTATCTGACACATTAACGTGATATAACTTCTATAATCGTTGGATTTCGATTTAGTTTTTTTTTGACAGGCTTAAGTGTTCATGACAAGATATGACCATAATAAATCTGGTGATGATTGATCGGTGTTTAGATATTAAACCACGTTAAGCTTTTTCACGTTAAGCGTTTTAGAAAGTCCCGTTGTCTCGCAGCGGTGCCGGAGGGAAAATAAAAGGCAAGTTCCACTTTTTGATGATCTGGATCAGATCCTCAGCCAAAGGCCCATCGGAGCTTATAGCTCGGCTTCTAATACTAACAACAACAACTACTTCTGTCTAGCAAAACTTTGTTCGCAATAGTTCGCTTGAATCTTGTGCGATTCAGTGCAAAAATGAATGGTAACACCTTAAAATGTCTCAAATCAATTCCATATACCAATTTAATTGCAAAACAGCACTTGACGTCATTACGCACAGGTTTTTATTTGCGTTAAAGCTGTTGGATCATCAGGAAATTACTACTTATATTGGTTGTAACACGTGTTATGAAAGTGTTACAACCATCAAGTGTGGCTCAAGTGTGTTTTATGTAGCTTTTGGGTCCACTAGGCATACACACACACACACACACACACACACACACACACACACACACACACACACACACACACACACACACACACACACACACACACACACACACACACACACACACACACACACACACACATACACATACATCAATATGCATGCACATACACTCCCCATATTAACACATATTATTTTATTGTTGCAGCCATTCATTTAAAATAAAACTGTTGTGGCATATCACTTGACCACCCTTAGTTTTTGTTAATTTTGTCGGTAGGTTGTAACAAAGGACCACCTTGTATTTGTCATCAACTCACAAAGTCTGTGATATAGTTAAAGACATTTAAATTGTTGCCATTTGTAGCAGACAAATGTGGGTACTTTGCCTAAAAGTTTCAGAAAAAAGGTAGTTTTAGGTGCTGAAGAAAAAAGTGTTACAACCGTACCAGCTCTCCCCTATATATAGCCTAACTCAGGGACCAACCAGTTCAGCATGAAGAGCCAAACCAAAAACGAAAAAAAAAAAAAAGAAAGAGCCCCACAACACATGGACGCCCACTCTACGCCCACTGACCGCAAGGTGAAGAAAAACCCCAATGAGAACTGCTATGTAACAGTTTTTTTTTTTTTATGTAGCAGGGTTTTTTTTTTGTCACCTAATGACTCATTGTGAAACCTGAAAGTTTTTCTTACCAACGATCATCTTCACGTCTGCCTTGGACTCGGTCGTGACAACTTGAAGCAACTTTCCGTAAGATCAGAACGATGTTTTGAGTCTCACAGGAGCAGGATTTCATTTCATTTTATTGTCTATTTTTACAGGGACAATGCACAATAAAAAGTAATTGCACTAGAGTTGGCTAATAGCTAGTTTACATCTGCTGTCCCTGGGCATTAGGCAGGGCCGGATTGGGACTCATTTTCAGCCCTGGATTTTCATGCTAGATCAGCAGCAGGGGTTGTAGCCGATTCTGTGGTCTGTCCCAGGACCATGGTCTCTGGCAGAGACCAGTGGTCACAACCACTAGGGGCGCTAGAGACACTGGTTGCGACCAGCTCCTCAGTGGTCTGCCCTGTGGTCCCTGTGGTCTGTGAAGCGGCTTTAGTATTTTCTCCCCTTTCCTGTTGTTTTGGCAGCACTGTTAGCTGGATAAATGTCAGAGATCACAATATTTTGTCTATAAAATACACTATATCATATATATTATGATTATTATTGTTATTATTATTATTGATAATGGAGATCCGTGTGGTCAGGACCAGCTGGTCTCTGGCAGGGACCAGTGGTCACAACCACTAGGGGCGCTAGAGACACTGGTTGCGACCAGTGGCACAGCGGTCATGACCAGCTTCTTACTGGCACAAAGGGCCCTAAAATGACTGGTCCTGACCACCTCCTCTGTGATCTGTTCTGTTGTTTGGACCAGTTGAGTGATCTGTGGAGTGTTTATTTTTAATACAACTTTTCACTTTTCTCAAAGTGTGAGCAGAGTCACCTAATGTGAGAAGCCATAATCGTTTGTCTATCCAATGCTATTGATCACTATTATTAATAGAAATCATAATAACAATGATTAAATTATTATTATTAGTCGTAGTTGTATGAGTAGTACTATCGACTATGCAGGTCCGTGTCTTCCTGACTGGTTTAAACTTTACCAATGTGTTGCATTTTAAAAGCTTGTCACATTACCCTTTGTATCAAATCTTGATCTAGAAACTAAAGTCAAATACATGTAGTGGAGGAAAAATGTAGAGTTGACTGACAAAGCAACATCAAATGAAATACAAAAATGTAAAAGTTCAATTAAAAATTCAACTTAAGTAGCCTACAGTACAGTAACAAAAGTAACAGTCGAATCATCTTGACTGATCCAGCACCTGATCACCTGATCGTTCAAAGGATTTCCTCTGGATAAAATCTGGAAAACCCTCAAATCTCGCCAGGATGTCAATTGTGTCCTGCATAATAGAAAACATTTAAGTTCATTACAACATAGGATAAAATAAACAAGGAAGAGGACAGATTATAAACATAAAATAATGGGTTGGAATTATATAGGACTTTTCTGGGCACTGAAAGTGCTTTAAAGAAAGCCATTATTCTCTCTTGCTCTCTCTTTTTTAATATATATATATATATATATATATATATATATATATATATATATATATATATATATATATATATATATAAAGAGATGCTATTTTCTGATTGGCCAATGGGTCCTGACTAGGGCCTCTTGTGGCTTTATAAGCTATTTATTACTATTACATTTATTTCTTCCTCTTCTTCTTCTTCTTCTTCTTCTTCTTCTTCTTCTTCTTCTATACATTTGGGGCTTATATTCAATGACATTTCAGTTAGGCTATAGTCAAAGACACACAAGATGGCTCAAATCTAAAAGGAGTCTGATCAACGTAAGCATATCTCGCCGAATAACAATAAAAACAATAAAAGTCAAAGATTACTTACACAGATCGTTGGAATGGGCCTGGGAATCCAAGGAATCCAAGCAAAGTATATCGTATATTTTCTCCCCTTTGTGGTTTTAGAATGAGCATACCGCGTAATAATCATCTTTTCGGCTGCTAAAATGTGATACTTTCAAACAGTGGGACAGTATGGGCCTTTCAACATTTAAAGATTTTTTCCTAAATAACATCTTTCTCAATTTCACTGACTTGGTCAGTAAATTCAACATCACTAAGTCCAGTTTTTTCAGATATCTTCAGGTTCGTCATTTCATTGAAACACACATTTTATAATTTTCTCAATTGCCTGAGCACTCTGACCTGGAGGATATACTGCAGACCCCTCTAACCTTAAGAGGCCAAATCTCTAACATATAATTAAATTATGTTCAGTTCAGTTAAGTCACTTTATTATCCCAAATGGGAAACTTGATATGCAGTCAGAAGTGAAAGATAAAAAGAAACACATCCAAGCCACATACAAATAGAGGCAACAATACAAGACATGAGTACAAAAAGATTTCCTGTGTAATACACACAACAGAATTTATCAGCACTGGAACAATCTCTAAAAACAAAACAAAGTACTACATTTCATGTGCAAATTAAGCTGAGTTATTGCACATGGGACGAAGAACTTGCTGGTCAAAGATAACCATCAAGGGGGACTGGGGAAACACCTTACCAGCCACCTTTACAATATGGCTGAGGTGGTTTTTGTCTCTGATATTAAGGTTACCGTACCAAGCAATCATGGAAAACATAAGAACTGATTCAATAAAAGATTTATAAAATAAGGACATCATTTTCCTATATACATTAAGTGTTTAACTTCTAAGGAAGTACAAACGTTGCTGTCCCTTCTTACAGACTGCATCACAATTCAAATCAAACTTCAGGTTTTTATCAATGACGGTTCCCAGATACTTGTACTGTTCAACAAACTCAATTTCAGTTCCCTTAATGAAAGTCTTAGATGGTGGGAGGAATACTTTCCATAAAATCAATGACCATACCCTTGGTTTTGTGGAGTTTAATTGGAGAAAGGCCTCATCACACCATTGGACAAAACTCATCCACAACTGGCCCATGCTCAGATTCATCTTTACGGAGCAGGCTAATGATGACCGTATCATCAGCAAACTGCAGAATGTGCCTGTTCTCATGCTGGCTTCTACAGTCATTGGTGTAAATAATGCACAGCAATGGGGACAGGACACAGCCCTGAGGAGAGCCAGTGGAAGAGGAGTGCTGTTCTGACAGAAAGCCATTAACCCTAACCCTCTGAGATCTACATGTTAAAAAATCTGCAATCCAGCCGACAAAATTTACATCAAAATTAAAATAGGTATGCAGTTTCCAAGCTATAATATGTGGTTGAATAGTATTAAAAGCTGATGAAAAATCCATGAATAAAAGTCTGGCATGAGTGCCAGGATCTTCCAGGTGCTTATACAGAAAGTTAAGTAAAGTGATTGAGGCATCTTGTACCCCCATCCCTGCCTTATATGTAAACTGCATGGGGTCTAAAGCCTCCTCCACCATAGTTATCAGTTCCCTTTTGACCAGCCTTTTAAATGACTTCATGACCAGTGAAGTCAATGCCACTGGTCTGAGGTCATTTAGCACCTTAGGGGGTTCCGCTTTTAGCCACCAGAACAACATTGGACTCCTTCCATAACTTTGGGACCCTTCACTGCTCCAGAGATATCCTAAATATATTACAGAACACATCACAAAGCTGTTCTGAACAGTGCTTTAGCAATCTTCCTGTAATAGAATCAGGCCCCATGCTCTTATTTGTCTTAACTCTCTGAAACTCTGCCTTAACATCATGGGCATCAAACATCTGGCTCGGCTTTGTGGAAGAGGAAGACTCTTTGCATATTTCTCTAAGTTGCTCTGTGAAGTCATGAGTCTCAAATCTCACTTTACAGTATATCCATGGATCCTATCAAAGCAAAATGGGAAGAAGAGTTAGGGACAAATATATCGGATGCTATATGGGACAGAGCTAAGCTGGGTGAATGCGACCTCTTCTTGTGCACTTTTGAATTTGATTCAGTTTAAAGTTCTTCACCGTATGCACTACAGTAAGGTTAAACTGGCCAAAATATACTCTGACATGGATGACATCTGTGAAAGATGTAGAATGGACGGAACAGATTTACTTCACGTGTTTTGGTCATGTTCCAGGTTGAGAGAGCTCTGGGCTTCAATATTTAAGGTTTTAAATGAAGCCTTTGATTTAGATCTACAACCTAGCCCTTCAATGGCCGTGTTTGGGGTAAAAGGGGGTGATATTGTAATGTCCAATGGGAAGGAAAGTGTTGTTGCTTTTGTCACCTTAATAACATCTACACCACCAAAAGCCTCCACATGGCTTTCTGATATTATGATGTTTCTAAAAATAGAAAAAATCAAATACTTTCTTAGAGGATTAACCAGAACATTTTACAAAAACTGGGACCCTTTACTGGCTTACTTTGAAAGACTTACTACACGTCCCTCTTAATAACTGCTAAGATTTGTGAAGCACACTGATTACACTATTTGCTATCATGAGTAATAGAAGAAAGGTGTTTTTATTATTTTTTATTTTTGTTTCTTTCCTTTCCTCAGCACAAGGGTTTGTTGTGGGTGGTATGGGGTTAATTGAAAGAGGTCTTGTTATAATTGACATTGTAATGTTGCACTGTATCTTCTCTAAAGCAATAAAAATACTTGTAAAAAAAAGAATGAGCATACGGCATATGATCAATATGATCACACCTGGCATCAAAATTGGAAATGGCTTCTTATTGGCCAGGAACTGAATCACCAACCGTTTACTTCATTTAATTGTTTTAAGGCAGTGGCCTTCCTCAGCCATGCATTCGAACATTGAATATAATCTTCAATTCTCAATGAAACCACAACCTGTTTTTCTTTTATTTTCATCATTGTTATTATTATTTCTATTATTGTCCATGCATTGAACCATTTCTGATTATCTTCTCACATTAGCTACTCTACTCCACACTTTGAGTGTATTTCTCCC